>NC_071111.1:3852500-3885000 GCF_024256425.1 Clarias gariepinus | reverse complement strand
TTACCAAACACCACATTGTAGGACTGCATTCCTACAACACGACTCAATCTTTCTCTCTTCACGTCTTATGACTGTTTGTTCTCACAGTGTTTGATCCCTGATGAAACACGACCACATTTATTGCTGATGTGTATAAACAAATGACTACAATCACAAACAAGCAAACACACACAGACACACACAGACAGACACACACACACACGTGTATATCACTAGACTACTGTGTGCTGATGGAGAACTGATCAGAGTGGAAGTGTTTATCACCTTATAATCTCTGAACGTCTGAGGAGAGACATGAGAGGAGACAGTGAGCTCAGGTCAGAGTGTTATCGCAATCGTTATCATCTCGCAGTGACGAACGCTGCAGGTTCATTCCACAATGCTGTGAAAAAGTTTTTTTTCCTGGAAAATAAAGCTACTTTTTCTCTAAAAAAATAATCCTATCCTTAAATAGGGGGCTTATCGTGTCTATATATTTTAAGTAATTATTTTATTTTGCCTTTGAAATTAAGGAATGCTAAGAATGTCTGCTGAAATACATTTAAGTAAACCCACAGTCTGCTCTGAATACGTAGGTCGATGTAAGACCTGTGTTTGACTGTGACTTTCTTCCTCCAGAATTTTAAAGACGGGTAAATATGATTTTTTTAATCATTTAATCATCAATAGGGATAAAAGAAGGTGCATCAGGGAACATCAGTTTTACACAGAAGTATGACATCGCTGACTGTGAAGTGGGCGGAGCCTAATCCTCAAGATAACAGGCTGGTCAGGAGTGCCCAAAAAATACCCCCAAAAAAATAAAAATAAAAAATTCTGTTGTGTTTTAATGTTTACTTTAATAATGCAATTTTTTCTACTTTTTACTTTTTTGATGTAAAAATATTAAACCTGTCATGTATAACTGTAGCGTCTTTTAGAAGCAAATTGATTAAATTGCAGTCGTGCAATTTAGTTGTTTTTGATTGTTGTTATTTTGCTTCTAGTTTTATTCTGGCTTATGCCGTTACAACCATTCATTTCAAAAATAAGCAAAAGAAAATCTAATCAATTCAGAAGCCAGATACACAATATCAAGTCAAATGAGTTTTCACATCACACAAAAACGACATCTTAGCCAGTGGAAAATCTTTACTCTCGTCTAACTTATGTATGAGAGGTGCTTGTGTCAAATCGGGACTTTTGATTGTACAGAACAACAGAACACAGTCCTGAGAGTAAATCCTCCCTTCATGTCTCTATATAATCCCCTGCTACACTAATGCACTTACCCCAGTGTTTCACTAGAGCTTGGACACCATCAAGGCTAAGTTTTCTCTCTCTTTGTCTGAATTATGTCTAAAACACCGGCCTCCCAGGAACTCCTTTAATGGCCCTAACATGTGGAAATGTCTTGGAGTGAGGTCAGGACTGGACGGGGGACAGGGCAATAACTCGCAGCTGAGGTTCTGTAATGTGTATATGGTGATAATCTATCACAGGGCATACACACATACACACACTACGGGCAATTTGGGAAAGCCAATTAGCCCAACCTGCAAATCTTTAAACTGTGGGAGGAAACCAGAGTACCCGGAGGAAACCCACCAAGCACTGGGAGAACATGCAAACTCCACACACACACAGAGATGGAAATCGAGCCTGGCCGGGAATCGAACCTGGGCCCTGGAGGTGCAAGGCGACAGTGCTAACCACTACACCACCGTGCCGCCTGTGGCTGAACCACTTTGTCCATTTTAAGGCAGCAATTAGGGTTAGATAAGCCTTAAAAAAGTAAATAGTTCATAAAGTAAGAATAAACCATGAGGAAGAACTTAAATACTTTTTCACAGCAGAGTGCGTTGCTGATTCTTTTTAGCCAATTAGATCTCACCATACTCAAGCATTCTGATCTGAGTGAGTGGTGGTGCCACTGTGTGGACTAAACAGAAGCACGCACACACACACACACACACACACACACACAGACACACACACAGATGAAAGTGTGTATACCAGTGGGTCTCCATCGCTGTCACTCTGCGCCGTGTGTTTGTGCGATTGCTTTGGTGAAGCTCCGTCTTTATAGGAGCTGAACGCGTCGTAGCCCACGTCTTCTGGCCTCAGCGGTAGCAGTGATTGGCTGTCACGCTGCAGGGGGGCGGAGCTCCATGGGGAGCTGTCAATAACCCATTTGGATGGATCCTCCCACACAGCTCTCTTACCATAAAGCTAAGAGAAAGACAGCAAGATGTTACACATGTGCTATTCTACAGTGGGTACGGAAAGTATTCAGACCCCCTTAAATGTTTGACTCTTTGTTATATTGCAGCCGTTTGCTAAAATCATTCAAGTTCATGTTTTTCCTGCATTAATGTACATACAAGAACACACAACAAAACACAGAATTGTTGACATTTTTGCAGATTTATTAAAAAGAAAAACTGAAATATCACACGGTCCTAAGTATTCAGACCCTTTGCAGTGACACTCATATATTTAACTCAGTTGATGTCCATTTCTTCTGATCATCCTTGAGATGGTTCTACACCTTCATTTAAGTCCAGCTGTGTTTGATTATACTGATTGGACTTGATTAGGAGAGCCACACACCTGTCTATATAAGACCTTACAGCTCACAATGCACGTCAGAGCCAATGAGAGTCATGAGGTCAAAGTAACTGCCTGGAGAGCTTAGAGACAGAGTTGTGGCAAGGCACAGGTTTGGCCATGGTTACAAAAAATGGAAAACCTTCTCCAGAGTGCTCAGGACCTCAGACTGGGCCGAAGGTTTACCTTCCAACAAGACAATGAACACACAGCTAAAATAACGAAGGAGTGGCTTCTGTGACTGTTTTTGAATGGCCCAGGCAGAGCCCTGACTTAAACCCAGTTGAGCATCTCTGGAGACCCCAAAAAATGGCTGTCCACCAACGTTTACCATCCAACCTGTCAGAACTGGGAAGGATCTGCAAGGAGGAACGGCAGAGGATCCCCAAATCCAGGTGTGAAAAACCTGTTGCATCTTTCCCAAAAAGACTCCTGGATGTATCAAAAGGTCAAAGGTGCCTCTACTAAATACTGAGCAAAGGGTCTGAATACTTAGGACCATGTGATATTTCAGTTTTAATAAATCTGCAAAAATGTCAACAATTCTGTGTTTTTCTGTCAGTATGGGGTGCTGTGTGTACATTAATGAGGGAAAAAATTACCTTACATGATTTTAGCAAATGACTGCAATAAAACAAACAGTGAAGAATTTAAGGGGGTCTGAATACTTTCCGCACCCACTGTACATGTGTGTGTGTGTGTGTGTGTGTGTGTGTGTGTGTGTGTATACCTGTAGCCCCTCCCTTACTGCCTCAAGTAAGTACGGCACGAGTGAGAAATTCCAGAGATCTGTAAACCATACACGAGAACCTTCAACCTCCATCGGGCATGACAAGAACAACCGTGGACCTGACACACACACACACACACACACACACACACACACACACACACACAGAAGTTTTATTTAGTCACCTACAAAAAGGTACAATCCCTTGCTTATAAATATTGTTTATAAACTTTGTGTGTGTGTGTGTGTGTGTGTTCTACCGATGGTGACATCAGACGAGCTGTGAGCCTCCAGGAAGGTGTTGATGTGCTGCCATGTTTTGGGGATCCAGTCGATGATCTTAATGAGTTCGTTACTGCGAGTGTTTTTATCGATCTCCATCTCGATCAGCTTCCGCCGCAGGAACCGACCCAGAAACCCCCGGACCGGTTCCGTGTGGTTCGCACACAGCACCCACCTGAAATCACCCGCACACTGTCACACACTCATACACACACCCTGCCCTGCATTGGCTTCATATCACTCACTACGGATATGCTGAGAAAATAACAAGCTAAGAAAAACTCAAATAAAAATTCAAATAATAATAAATATTCATTTAAAATGTTGATTCTCTTTAGAGCATGCTTTTTCATTAAAAAAACTAACACTGTACCAAATAACATACGATAAAATTACACCTAGCCAACAGTCCAACTCAAAACATTTAACCTAGAGCTAACGGTCGTGTCAATCATGTACGTGCTACCTTACACCATACGCTAACTGCTAATGAGCTCAGTGACTAGCAGGCTTCTAGTTAGATACTGTCTGTCTTTCTGTTATAGTATAACGTTATGACTTATGATTCAACTTGACTCAAATATGTAAAAGAAGAGCACCACCTTTTCCCTGGCTAGCCATGTGCGCTGTGGTGCTCCGGGCCGGGTGACAGCAGTGAGACTTACAATAACCAATACAGTACTCTGGGTCGCTTTATGATATTGTGTGAGAGAAAGGAGACCCTGTACCTGTAATATCACCATCACGGCTTTGTGATCAATTATTTTTAACCAGAACACACACACACACACACACACACACACACACACACACACACACACACAGCTCTTATACAGAATATATTACTGATCATACCTGAAGTTATGGTGCAGCTCCAGATTCGGGGAACAAGAGACGCCCTGGTTCATTGTCCCGATCACATATGGGCTACACACACACACACACACACACACAAACAATAAAAAAAAATCAACACTAGCATTTACTCTATGTCTTTTCAATTTTACAACAGATCATTTGTGCATCAAAACGTCAAATAATAACATTAACAGTTGGGAAATTGTACTGAGAATGCAGTTCTCACCATTTAACTAGAATGTTACAGTAAATTACATGATCTCTAATGTTTACAATTAAAGTGTGTTTTTTTACTGTTTTATACTTGTCTTTACAGCTTCAGCGTGAACCAAAAATGCTTTTTTACAGCTTTAGTGCTTTATGAAACTTCCATGTCTCCTTCGTGTCTTTACCATTTGTGGTATTTGCAGTTGAGGAAGCCGTTGAAGATGTCGCTCAGGTTGCCGATGTGGTGCAGGTTATCGATCAGAACCACCAGGGGGAGCTGACGCTCTCGCTTGCCTTCATCACAGTTACAGCGTTCGGCCAGAGCTGAGAGGTACTGACACAAATCCTGTCCACACACACACACACACACACACACACACATTAATATGTACAGTCAGCGTTATCATGTCTTTAAAAGTCTGAATATTCATGACTGTATTAATAAGACGCCAATAGGCAGTGTGTTGAGCATTTATAAAGGAAGCATTGTTGATGTTTATATATAAGAGCACTATTTCAGTGTGTACAAGTCAAAACGGGGACTTGTGATTTGTACACACAATCATTCACCAGCACCACTCGCACGTTACCGGGACTCCACTGGGGGTTTTGGCACACCCCCCGTACAGTCCTGACCTCGCTCCAAAGCAGTTTTTGGGAGGCCAGTGTGAAGCTTCAGATGTGAAGCATGGCTCCGGCATACTGAGATAATGTTCTACCTTGATGATACAGAACAGAGTTAAGAAAGACTCCAAGCACTATTGAATCCCTTCAAAACTTATTTTATCCCAGGGTTTCACTTGAGCTTGGAGTCTTTCTTAACTCTGTTCTGTTAGTCTGCAAAATCAAATCTCCTGGTTTGACATGAATGCCCCTTGTATTTAATTTTGAACTACAGTAAGCTTTACCGTATCTGGCCTTTTATCTCTTTTTTATTCCCTTTTTGGAGTACATGTTTTTCCTTTTTGGTAGTGTTGGTCTCACCTTGCTGGATTTCTGGTCGACATTGAAGCAGGCGAGGCTGTACTCGTTCACTTCCCGGCCACTCTTGTTGATGATGTAATGCGCCAGTTTGTTGGCGAGGTAGGACTTCCCCGTGCCGCTCGGGCCGGACAGGATGATCCTGCGATGCTCCATCAGCAGATTCAGGTAGCGCTGGATTATGGGTTTGGGGATCAAGGTATCGAACACTAGGTCGTCTATACTGTCCTCCCTCACACCTGAAGACACACACATCACTTGTTCATCATACACACTCATCCACAGTATTGCTGTAGTTTAATGTTAATTATCATTGTGATAATTGTGGTAATTATTCAATGTAAAACTTTAAACCTTGAAACCTAAAATGTCATGTTAAGCATTAATACAAAGAACGCAACACTAAAACTAATCCTAATACACTGCTAATATTCTTATGTAAACACTAAGCATTGCTGGTTCGATTCCCGGGTGATGCTGTGACATCTCGCAGCCGGAGGTCTAGAGAGCGCTGATTGGCCGGGCTCTCGCAGAGGGGAGGGATGAGAGGTATTTAGTGCTCCCACATTAATAGCGGCTCTACAGCCAATCAGGGGCGGAGAAGGAGGAGGGAGTGGATAGCGCTGTCCTCCGAGTGTGTTACACCGCTCCCAGCAGTTCGAAAAAAGTGGTCAGTGACATCACGTGGTTCGGAGGTAACACATGATAGTCTTCGGCCCTCCCGACTTAGGTGTAGTAGCTTAATGTTGGAACCCCTTGTGACAGGAAATTGGAATTGGACATGACTAAAAATGCGGAGAAAATCGGGGGAAAAATCCAAAAAAATAAAATTAAAAAACAGGGTGAAAGTAGTTTTAAAGTCTTAGCAGTGGTCTGTAGCTAAAAGATGGTGGACAGTCCTGAAAAACTTACCAGATTTACTTTCTATTTCCACTCATTCCTCTTTAGAATATCAGCCCCATTCCCCTCCCAAGTTCTGGGGTTGAATCCCAAACAGCGTTTAATGGAAAGCTAGTGCACTATGTAGGGTGTACAATCCCTGTTCCATACATCCAGTAGTGCCCTTGATCAGGGGTCAGAGAGTGATTTGGCTTTCAGCCTTGTGGTATAAACTTGTTAGCTTTGTAGCTAAGCGTTAGCCGTGAACAAAATGGCGCGGACGGTTCAGAGGCGATTCAGAACGACTCGATTTGATTAGTGCAGAGACGGCGTGTTGTGTAAGACGACATAACGTTATCAGATGTGTGTTCTTACTGAAAGTGCTTCTGTGACTGGGTGTGAATGTGGGATTGGTCAGGCAGCTGCTCTCTCCTCAGTACTGCGGACCGTACAGACCTACTCTCACCCACGCTGAGACACACAGTTAGTGTCATTAACCACTGGACAACACCTGGGACACGACCCACTCATACATATAGTTGAACAGTGATGTTACTGTCTATTATCACCACTCGTAGAACGGCTCTCATCCAATCAGATTACTCGCTCAGAACTAACTGTTGTGTAATACAGCTCAATTATTAATTATGGAAGTACTCACTTTACCTCCAGTTCTCATACAGCATCAGTACTGAAATAGTAAGCATTAAGTACTTCTTATGTAAGAACTAAGTACTATTTTTTTTAAGAGCACCTAGTGCTAATTATAGTTCGAAATTTATACAATTCTGGTACGATTAAAGCTGTTGTGTTTGAATTCCTCACCTGTGTGAAATACCAACATCTCCGTAAAGTCTCACCTTTGAGTGTAATGTTGATGACGCTGTTTTCTCCCACCAGGTATCCACAGGGCAGAAGTTCAGGGAGTTCAGAAACCTGAGAGCGCTCCACTTCCCCAATCCTGTAACTCACGATACTGTCCGAATTCACTCCCAGACTTGTCAATGGATCCACACGGAACACGTACTCCTGACACACAAACGCCGTCAAACAATCACGTCATGAAGTCATAATTCACGGACTAGTACCAGTACTGAGTTAGTCTGCGGTATGAGGTGAGTATCAGTCCCAAAGCTCTAACCTTAAAGAGTCGCCGTATCACACCGTCCAAAACGTCCCACTTGGTCTTCCCGCTGACGCCGATGGAGCCGATGAGATACTCCAGACTCTGTAACGTTTAACGTGTTGAACTTCAATGCTGACGTCATGAACATTAGTAACAACACGTATAATAAGTAATAACACCCCATAGTTCACCTTGGTCCTGTTGGAGCCCCCGGCGATGCTGACGACTATTCGTACACTTCGGCCCTCTTTGCGCAAGTTTCCCTCGTAGCCGTCGTCCAGCAGCAGATCTGAGCATTAGAGTGAGGAAGTAAACATCACGAGTTTCATTAAGTGGGAGTCTGCTGATTGGTCAGGTGCTGTAAAGCGTATCATGACATCATCAGCCGCACTCTCCTCACCTGACATGATGGTCTCTGTGAGGTTCAGGTTGTTGAGTGACAGGCCCAGTGATTGACGGGAGGATGAGGAGGAGGTACTTGAGGTCTCGGATGGGGGACGGGGCGTTTTGGATGACATGGCAGAAGGGGTGGAGTTTCCACTGGACTTTAGTCTGTCATTCTCGGCTTTCAGCAACTCGATCTCGTTCTGTCGGAGACATATTTGAGTGAGTGTGTGCATGTGCTGGTTTGATTGTGTGTATGTGTGTGTGTGTGTGTGTGTGTGTGTGTGTACCTGCATGCGGTTCATGGCCTCTCTTATCTGGTCCAGGTGATGAGCTGAACTTAGAGCTTCCAGTCGGATGTCAGTGAGTTTCAGCTCCTTCTCCCTCAGCTCATTCTTCAGCTGCAGGATGATCTCGGCCTCGGCCTCGGTACACTCACACAGCCTGAACACACACACACACACACACACACACACATACACAGTCACATAGGGCAACAAACTTTGTAAAGAGCAGCACTACACCACACACCTCTATCACAGGTGTGTATTCAGAGTAGAGTTCATTGAGCAGTGAGGACCCTGTTGTAACACTCAATGCTGGATCAGGTGCTGTTCTTCTCTTACTCTGAATACACACACACACACACACACACACACACACACACACAGCAGACAGGTTGTGCACTAATTTGTGTGTTAATAGGTTTTTCCAATGTTGTCGGATTTCTCACTGTAATATTACCCATAATGCACTGCAGCCTCAGCTCTTTTCTAAGGGTCATGTGCAAAGGTCACGCCAAACCACATTCACCTTTACCCATCATGCATCACTCTGCCTTTTACCGAGATCTGTGTTTGTAGACAACATGGCCGTTTTGCCTTTTCTTTGGCACCCAAATGGGGGATGATTTACTACCACGCGCGCACACACACACACACACACACACACACACACACACACAAAAGTTGAGAAAATGAAAAAGAGGACAAGTAAGAGCAAAGTAAATGTACAAGATGAAAAAAAGGTATAGAGCTGAAAAGACAAGGGACAGGATAAAGCAAAATTATATGGATGTGTGTGTGTGTGTGTGTGTGTGTGTGTGTGTGTGTGCACTCACTCAGTAGTGGATGAAGATGTGTGCAAAGCCTGTGTGCTGCCGTCTATGTGTGTATGTTGCAGTTTTGGTGATTCCGGGACAGATGAGTCGGTCATTTCCTCCAGCTCATCATGAGACGTCTGCAGCTTCGAGCTTTTCTTCTTCCCAAAAGCCTGTTTAAAGGAACTACGCAACTGAGGCCACACACACACACACACACACACACACACACACACACACACACACATTTATTTAAACTCTCCCATGCACACACAGTAAATTTCAAGGTGGTGTAATGATGCAATGAGTGATTATTTTAAGCGTTCACGTGGAGTGTGTGCTGTACTGTACATGTCCCTGAAAACGAGCTGTTTCTATAGAAACCATGACGTGTTAAAAGGAGCCCATTATCGATTATATAAACCTGTGATTTGCAGCTGCAATACTGTCAGAGCTGTTACAGAAAATTAATCTTCTGACAAATCAGAATGCAGAGTTCAGCAGTGGTATTAGAAAACTTAACTGTATCTAGACAATGAGTAATTATAGGACAATAAACTATGTACAGTAAGAGAGCAACAAAGAAATGCTTTTTTTTCTACAGAATACCAAAGGATTGGGGCAACATGAAGGGCAAGGAGGGATGGGAAAACATTACATGCGACCTACTTTTATCTTATTGTTTAATCCATCAAGTCCATGGTCTTCTGGACCCACCAAATACATCACAAACAGGTCAATGATTGTCATGAACCCATAACATAGCTACTCTAGAGCACTAGTTCCCCACCTTGACCCTGAAGGCTCTCCTGCCCTAAATATGTCATTTTTTTCTTGCTCTAACATGCCCTTGCCTATTTAGAACAGCCATTCATTAGCTGGACAGGTACGATAGGAGCTGAGAAAACAGTCAAAAGTACAAGGGAGGTCGTCCTACAAGACTGGGGTTGAGAACCACTGTTGTAGACCACACATCAAAGATCTGGTGACTTAGTGGTTAAAGTTTGAGCTGTAGATCAGAAGCCCATGAGGTCAATATTTCAGCATCACCAATTAATGGGTCTTTTGTTGTAATGCAGCTCAACTGCTTTGGGATTAAATGGGATTTAGGTGACTAGATGTTCACGTCCATGGTCCACATAATGGTCCATTATAATACAGTACTGTAGGACCATCCAGACTACATTTGCTTATAAAGAATGCTGGTTACCTATAAGGGGTCAAAATCAGCTGCCCTGGCCCATAAGCAAGCAACCTTATGCCTGGACCACATGCGATTACGCACCTAAAAAACACATACACTGGGACCAAACATACTGTAGATATCTGAGCAGCGGAAAATGCTTTGCAAGGTGTCTCCATAATTAAGGTGCATTTTGACGAGCTAGTTGTTCCAGGATGAACAACTATTGAATCTGTACCACGGAATCATGGACTATGCCACCTCATACCCAAAGTCCTTGGGATTAGAGGAGTTAAATCAAAAGCTTATTCTCCGACTCTTCACATTGATTCATTCCCTAGACCACTTATCTTGAAGAGGGGGCCTGGAGTTTATCCCATAGGACTTTGGGCAGAAAGTGGGATACACCCCGAAGTGGGTGCCATTACATTGTGGGCACAAGTGCACACACTACAACACTCACTCACACACAAGGGGCAATTTGTAAACAACAATTAGACTGCCCTGTATGTTTTGGGTCTTAAAAGGGAAACCAGGGCACCTGGAGGGAACTCACCAAGCACAAGAAGAACATGCAAACTCCAAGAACACAGACCTAAAGGTGGGACCTGAACCCTCCACTATGGATGTGCGATGCCACAGTGGTAACCACCACACCACCATAGCACTAAGGGTTCTTCTATTGCTTTAGAAAACTTTTATTCCAAAACATGTTCTAACAGATGGTACTACATGTTCCAGAAGTGTTGTTTCAGTTAAATGTCCAGTGGTACTGATGATAAATCCTAAGACAAACAGCCAGTCAGGACAGGGAGAAGATCACATAGCAATGCAACAGCACAGCGATTACATCAAACCTTCATGGGTTTTGTTGTTGATTTGTTTAAGGACTCTCTATAACTTTAGCTTTACCTTTTTCTCGCTCTCTCTGTTACAATGCAGAGAATTGGGGATCAAACAAAGAGGATACAGGTGGGGAAATATTTTACTGCTACATGCTTTCAACTGGAAATATTGCCTCCATCATTCCTTTATTCATCAGTCCATGTATACATGCAGGAGAGGTTTACAAGCTGTTTATCATATTCACCTTGTGTCCTCTGTCCCTCCCCTACAGAAGCGAGGGAAAAAGTAATCAAAGGAGGGTGAGCTGAAAATTGGGAAATGTTTAGAATAAAATAGCGACATTGTATTTATTCAACACACTGTCTCTATCTCGGTCTTGGTCTCTGTCACTACTAACGCACTTTTAAGGGAGATTCTTCAGGGTTCAGGGCTTTTCTGCATACTGTAATTAAGTGTTCTTGGTTCTTCTTGGAACCTTTACTGATAACAACAGTTCTACATGAACACTAGAAGAACACTTCAGGGGAACAAGTCAAAGAATGCTTAACAGTAGTGAAGTGTAGCAAAGAGTATCCAGAGCGTTTATGAACTTTTGTTATACACCAAATTGTATTAGTGTCCAAACTACGAATGGAAGTTGGTAAGACATTCCGTTAAAGAGTGCATCATAAATATTATAATGGCATTTCCTTAAATCAGTGCTCACAATGACTAAACAGTCAATATCCATCAGGTCCTCAGAATTACTGGTCAGTGTCAATTGTCTTCATAATTACCAGGTCCTCATGACGATCAGACATTGTCAAATGTCTCTATAATCATCAGGTCCTCATAATGATCAGACATTGTCAAAAATCAACATGACATCAAGAGGACTTTTATATAGCTTTTATTCATAGCAAACTTTCTGTTCTGATTGTTGAAGATAGAATGTGTGTGTGTGTGTGTGTGTGTGTGTGTGTGTGTGTGTGTGCATGTGCGCATGTGTTACTTACCCAACTCTTTTTCTTCTTTTTCTTGTCATCCAGGTCTTTATTGTTTAAGCTGCCATGACTCACTGCACTGTTAATGCTCGACACACTTTCTGAGGACTGCTGACGCCGAACTAACACAACACACAAACACACATTTTTCTAATTAGGGCATTATTTGGACAGTACTCCCACCCATGGGGACACCCCTTTACAGTAGTCTCCTGGGTGTAAAAAAAAAAAAACAGGCATGTACAATTAAATTCTCTAAACACAAATAACACTTTAAATTGCTAAAAGAAGTTTGAATCATTTTAGTGACTCGTTTCTTTGAATCTCGTTCATCAAAATGAACGAATCTTTTTTTGAGTCATTTAGTTCATTTCGTTCTTTTAATAAAAAGTAAAATAAAATGTGGCATTTTTAATAAACAGACCCCCAACAATAGTTCCAGTAATGACATTGTTACACCGCAGCTAAGGACATATTATAATAAACAGAATGAGTAGCTCACCTCTCGTATCTTCTGGTCCGAATCGTTCGTTCTTTTGAATCTATTGCACCGCATAGCGTCTATGGGAGTCACGTGACAAAAGAAGGCACGACTCGGAGTAGAAGAGTCATTGGGAAAGAATCGCTCGATTCTGTTACAGTACCTGTACATAACCTACAGGGGGTTTGTGATGATTTGCGCATGCGCGCCCAGTAGAACATGAACTCATTACTCTCAGAGATACTCGTTCATCTGAGTCACGTTAGAGATTCGTTTAAAAAGAACTAATTGTTCATGAACGACCCATCACTAATTCCCACATGATGTTTCCAAACCAGGTTGTTATTGAAAAAGACTATAAATCCACCATGACACCGCTTATGGTTTTTATTCCACCGTTTAAAAATTAAAACCGTAATTTAATGCAAAATACCCAATTTACAGACTAAAGTTAAAATTTCTGTCAAAGACAGAAATAAATAAAACATGACAATTAGCTGTTTTAACTTATTACTGTTTAACTTAATTTAATAATAATTTAAATATCTTATTTGACAACTTAACTGGTCTGTTAAGTGACTTTTTTTGCACACCTACAGTGTCTGTTTATTTTTCACCTAACCTTAAAAAACGTTAATATCGAACTAAACACACATGTCACTGTAAAGGCAGCCAGTCCTACTGTACGCACGTGCACGTGTTTATTATATACTATACCCACTGCGCAGTGCCGTGATTTGCATTAATTAGACTTGCAGTGTGTGTGAAGTGTGTATGAACCCCGCCCCCCAAAAAGAATACCGGTTCAAGACTAAAGGGGACGACGTGGAGCAAACGTTCACACAAACACACCTGTCACTTATGTGCCACACCTATAAATTGGTAAGGCACTTATTTACACCCTCCCAACCTGTTACAAAGCTTCACCTTTGTGAGGACATGGTTTTTGTTTGGTTTCTGGACCCATAATGTTGGTGTGTATCCAAAGTATGACAGCGCTATCCGCTCCTTCCGCGTGCGCGAGCTCACAGACGCCCCTGATTGGCTGTAGAGACGTGATTAATGTGTGAGCACTGAGAACCTCTCATCCCTCCCCCCTGAGAGAGCTCGGCCAATCAGCTCTCTCTGGACCTCCGGCTGCGAGAGGTTACAGCATCACCCGGGAATCGAACCAGCGATCTCCGGATGACAGGGCGAGCACTTTACCACTGCGCCACCCGGTGGCAATTTTATGTAAAGCAGCTACTGTGTCAGTGTTTTCTTAATTGCAGATCTGTGTGTGTGTGTGTGTGTGTGTGTGTGTGTGTGTGTGTGTGTGTGTGTGTGTGTGTATATAAACCTCTGTGTAGATGTTCAGGTCCATTCAGAGCCACCTGTATGGCAGTTTGTGCGTCTGTGTTTTGAGCCTTTAAAGCTTCAATCGTCTCTCTCAATTCTGCCAACTCTGATTCCTACACACACATACAACAAAACACACACACACACACACACACACATTAGCCAACACACATTACTACAAAAAATACTACAAATTCCATCATGTAACTTCACTTCCAGAAGATGTTTGTGTGTGTGTTTCAGTGTGTGTTACCTTCTGCTCTGCTGTCATGGTGAGACTCTGTAAGCGACCCGTCATGTTTGTTAAACTCTTCTCAAACGCTGCAACCAGGTGAGACTACACACACACACACACACACACACACACACGCACATTAAAGTGAAATCTCCTTATCGAGAGAGGTATTACTCCTGATTGGCTGCTCCGTGCCACACTCACATTGGCTGAAAGCTGAGATGTCAAGGTCGCGACCTTTTCATGAGAAGCGTCAAGCTCCCGGCGCAGCTTTCTGATTTGCTGCAAACAGGAAGTTCTTGGTTTAGGCAGAGGAAATGAGCTATAATAACACACTGCTGTACAGAAAACATCATGTACATCACAGAGCGTGAAGAGTTACACTGAATTAAACACTGGTAGTAATAATAAAGAGCTCAGACACGACATCAAGGGATAAAAATAAACAGCTTGTTTAAATGAATATTAAGACATTTTTAAATGCTTTAAATTAAATAAGAAACGTGTTACAGATATGGATTAATAAATATCAGTGGGCATATCGCATATGTTGTGTTTTTTGAATGTTTTTAAATAAATGCACTAGCAATTAAAGTTGCTTTAAATAATTAAAAACTGTGTAATCAATTAATCAATTAATAAATCAATCAATCAATTAATCGACCACTTATTTAATCAATCACTTAATCAATCAATACCTCTATCAATCCTAGAGTCACTAATCAGGCAATCAGTCAATAAACAACCAACCAATTAATCAACCAATTAATCAATTACAACCAGTTAATCAATCATTGAATTAATTTATCAATAAATGAATTATTTAGGCAATGAACCAGCCAGCCAATTTATTTCATATTAAATAAAAAAATCTATGTATTTAATCCAGTAATTGTAGTGTAGTGACAAATAAAATTTGAATTTGAATTAATTTTACCCTCTTAAACACAGAAACATAAAACAATTAATTTAATTAAAGTAATAAGTGAATCACAAAAATATAATTGTTAATCCATGTCTGAAATTTGCATAATTATACAAATAATAATAATAATAATAATAATAATAATAATAATCATGGATTTTTGGCATTTTTCAGACACACACACACACACAGACACATACACACACACAGACACACACACACACACACACACAGACACACACACACACACACACACACACACACAGACACACAGACACACACAGACACACACACACGCGAGAGTGAGCCTACCTCAGAGTGAGCTTTCTCCTCGGTCTGTAGGGAGGAAATGAAAGTTATTGATAAGGTAGTGAATGATTCATTTCCCCAGCATCAGTCACTTGAGTCAGACAGTCAGACAGACAGACATGAGCACAGAGCCCTGATTTCACCTCAGACAGGAAGAGGATGAGTGAGAAAGCCCCGAGTGGAGGGAAAGCACAGGTAAATCAAACACCTAGGGCCCTAAGATTTGAGTGCACTACCGGGAAGGGTCCCTACTTCATCAGTTAGCAGACTTCTTTACTAATGACGATTCTATAGAAGGTCTATTTTATGAGCTGTTTATACTGTAAGTGATACACCATGTGTATGTTCAGGAGAACACGTGATAGAGTTCCGTGCTAACTGATGAAACGGGAAAGTTCTCGGTGGTGAGGTGTAGAAGTGAAGCCATTCCACCCGGAGTTAGTGCCAGATCTGTAATCTGCAGCTGCACACGGAGTTATTGTTCACTAAAACATGGAGAGACGCCTGTCCCCACACACACACACACACACACACCGCCTTTACCTTCTCCATGTAGGCGTACACCTGTAAGTGAGAGAGTGTGTGTGTGTTTAAACTGCACAGTCAGGCGCCAGTCAGGTGCCAAAATTAATGAGCAAACACAAATTCAATGATGACAGGAATATCAGTGTGTTCCATGATAAAGAAACGTAACAGATTTAAAGAAATGCAACAGAAGTGAAACACTCTATTCCTGAGATAAAACCCCAGTTACAGGAACTCAGGAGTCCACAGAACATCACACATCACAGCAACAACGTCAGACGTAGAAAATAAATACAAAGTAGTATGGAACATTAAAAACAAAAACAAAACAACAAAAATGCAAATAAAGCATCAGAAACTAAAAGAAAGAAAGAAAGTGTAATACTGCTCATGACCACCAGAGGATGAGGGTGATGGAGCTCTGTAAGGAGAAAGTGGTCGGAAGAAGAAATTCTAAAGTCGATACATTAATAATTAATATAAATAACTAGCCAACGTAGAAATATATATATATATATATATATATATAGAGAGAGAGAGAGAGAGAGAGAGGATTAAACAAAGAAAAAAAATAGAAAGAAATGTTGAGAAAGCATGTAATACTACTGATAACCAGCAGAGGGATACATATATTTACACCCCAAAATCTTTAATCATTAAGTCAGTAAAATAACCAAATAATAATAATAATATATAATAAACAGGCTAAATGTGAAGCTCTGTACTGAAGGAATCCCAGACGCAAATCTGTTTGACGCTAAACATCAAAACACTTTCCAATCTGATTCATCGTGAATCTGACTCAGAGCGTCTAATCGGATAACGTGGTGTAGATGTCACTCACCGCTGAGTACAGAGACGACGTGCTGGACACCAGGGACAGAGACGACCCATGAACTGCAGAAGAAAATGACATGTGAATAGATTTAGTCTGAGAGTGTAATACTGGCCACAAACAGCAGAGGGCGGAATGGTACAGGACACCTGATGAGCCCTGATACATTGTATACACTCAGACACTCACAAAGGCAGCAAGGAGGATTAATAATCACACACACACACCTTCGTCAGTGCTGTCTCTGAATGATCCGGAGCGACTGATGGCGCGCGGCCGTTCCTCCAGCGAGGTGTTACTGCCACACAACACTCGGCCGTCTCCATACAGATCGAACGCCTCCTGATCCGGAATACTGTTAGACCGAGTCATAGCACCTGTGGGACTTACTGAAGTATGAACACACACACACACACACAATTTATAAACATAGCATTTATGTTTAACCTCTGTAAGATGATCTTTGATTCTTGGTTTTAATATTGAACTTAAACGTATATAAAGAATAAAATACTGTACTATAAAAAAAAGACCAACATGAGCGGCATTTAGTCGTTAGCCAAGCTCTCACCCAGGTTGCTGTAATGGTATTTGCCGGTGGGTGGGGAGAGGGGACTCCCCGTGTCCTGCAGTCCCCCAGTGGAATGAGACCGAAGCCATTCTTTACCTTCTTCATGAGACATCTGTCTGGAGGAAGGAGGATGTCTGAGAGCGGGGGACATTAGAGCATGTTAACATCTCTGTTACCGCTGCATCCGTAGTGTTAATATCCACACATGCTTATACACACACCGGCCCTATTCATCTCAGGTTAGGATTAGTCTCTGACGTGACTCTAACTCATCACGGCTGGCTGAAGTATGTTTAAAAAATAAAGGTTATGAAGAAAAACAAGTGATTTCATTAGTACCTTAATCCCTTTTTGGGGAGTGTGTTTCTGTCAAGTGTCATGCTGTTAAAGCAGAAAGAAAACACAAAAGTGTGAGAATTTTATTTACACACACACACACACACATAAACACACATAGTTATTCTTATATTATAAAAAACATTTCTATAGGAGGTACAGGATCGTTAAAGCACCCGGATCACCTCCTGGAGGGCACAACATGTTCACCCATTACTGTTGTACTTGCCGCTAGCATTATTTTTTATTTTTTTTGCGACTAATATTGCTGAGAAAGTTGAGATGTACATGGACGTACAGTATACAGTGACATAATAACATGACTCCCTAGCCCTTGGACAAACAAAGCCAGCTCTGAGGAGGTGCACTAGTGAACTGGGTTTTAACTGGCACGAGCACAAGATAAGAACTGGCACCTGGTTCACGTTGGTGGAAAAGGGGTAATGATGTGTTCTCCTTTCTGCTAGTGTAGTACATTCATGGTCCTCCCAAGGTGCTATGAACTTTTTCTGTATTCTGTGGGACTCTGACACTATAGTTTCTGTTTTCATGACCCCTGTGTATCTCCTGTTTGGTATCTGATCCAGGTTTTGGCCATTTTCTGGATTAGGGCCGCTCTATAAACTCTGTAGTGTCTATGCTATCCTGTTGGGCTTTTGCTCTACATCAGGGATGTGCATGTTTATGGTTGAAGAGATGCAAGGTCTTAGGGTATTTAAATTTAAATGTTTTTTTGTGCTATGCTGGTTAACTAATCTCTCCTCTCCTAGTTCTGGCCTGGTTTTGGTTTCTGTGTCAAGTCAAGTCAAGTAGGCTTTTATTGTCATTCCCACCATATGCAGTTCAGTACACAGTGAAACGAAACAGTGTTCCTCCAGGACCAAGGTGCTACGTACATGCCACAACATAAATTAAATTAATATCCTAAAAACTGTTTCCATAAAATATACAATATTTACCATATGCTTAAAATGTACTTTACATGCCAATTATTCACCTTCCCAGTACCATACTAATTTCAAGGAAAGGTACATTTTGATCTCTTTATGTTTTGAGCAAGGATATCGTGACATGACCTTCTGACTTCCATTTTCCCTGCCATATAACAATTCTCTCACAAGTCCCATAACATAATTCCTATTTACCACCTCTTTGCTGTCTAGAATCCTCTGAGAATACAGCAAATCTTTCTCTTCGGTCTTCTGTAGACAGCTTCTTTTCCCATGACCACTACTGTGGAGTGTTGATGCGCATCCATCTTTATTCAGATTCCGACAAATCAGCATTGCTGGCTCAGGTGTATCTGGCTCAGGAAAATAAAATCATCTGTTTCTGTCACCAGACTGATAGTCATCAAGGCTATGATCTAAGACCCCGATCTTCCAAGTTGACTCAGATTTGTCTACCACTTTGTCGCGTGATAGCGATGAGATAATGTCCCCTTTTTGGCTTGGGTCCCAGTAAGCCTTCCTTCTTATTATCTTCAGTGGGAAGAACTCATGGCACTCTGGGCAGGGGTAGTTCAGTGGTTAAGATGTTAGTGCTGGTTTGAAGGTCACAGGTTGAAACCGCAGCCCCACTACACTACCACTGTTGGGCCTTTAAGCAAGGCTCTCAACCCACAACTGCTCAGACGGATAACGTAATAAATTTACTGTAAGTTGCACTGAGTGTTTGCCCAACAAATAAAAAATTATGTCTATCTGAATCTTCACCCAATGCCCACCCTTTGTTATTTTTCCTTCAGTAGCATCTATTCTGAGAAGATGCAACACTCTTACTACCATCACCATCACCAGACAATGACCACTGCAAAATCCTTTACAGTCGCTTTACATCCCAGTTCCCCCTCATGTCTGTGTTTCCTTCTGGCTCCTCCCTTTTAGTTATGCTGTCATATTTAGTTCTGCCGGAGTCTCTGCTTGCACTAAATATACATTCATATTATACATTGTTTGACTGTGACCATACCAAACTGCCATCTCTCCTTCTTTTCTGCTCTCTCCTCTTCTCTCTCTTCTCCTATCTCCCTCTCTCCTTCCCTCTACCTGTCTCTCTTTCGAGCTATACATGTTGCTCCTGAGCTGCCAGTGATCCAGACCCCCTCTGTCCCCTGGACCTGTCTGACTCGTCCTGGTTTCCTGCTTCTGGTTGGAGATCTCATCACATGGATGCCCCGTGTGGTCTGCCTGGGATGCATGTGATGACTGGGGATGGTTCCACTTTTCCAAGAAGACGGTCCTGTCCTTGGCTGATGCAGCTGTTCTCTGAGGACTTGTGACTTCACTCGCTCAATAGTTTAGGACTGGAATTTCCTACAGTCTACCTGAGCCTCCAGGAACAAACTGGACTCAATTTTAACTTTAAGACATCTCCTGTTATACTGAACTTCCAGCCTCCTAACACACAGTATGAGTGCAGATCAATCCCTGCTGTCCGTTATCACCCAGATGAGGATGGGTTCCCTGTTGAGTCTGGTTCCTCTCAAGGTTTCTTCTTATTACCATTTCAGGGAGTTTTTCCTTGCCACTGTCGCCCGCGGCTTGCTCACCAGGGATTATCTGACCATTTTGAGTTATACACATTCACATTCCATACAAACTTAAATAATTCTTTTGATTGTGTAAAGCTGCTTTGGGACAATGCGACAATTTCCAGCTGGAATGCCATCCCTCTCACCCAGAAATCATGGTCAATTACATGTTCTTGGACTCCTGACCATCGTCGATTAATACGTAAACAATATATACAGTATATTATATTCAAGTACTTACTTGTTCTAAAACACCAATACAAAAAAAATAATCTCTACTACACTTAAATAAACAAGAAGAGCTGAATTAAGCATGTTACTGCTAGTACTGCTAATGTCTCACACACACTGTAACAGACTATTACTCTCTAATACATACAATTACACACAAACAAAGTGAAAAAAATAAACATTTGAACAAGTATACGTACACACCACATACATACCCTTGGGAGAGTGTAGATTTAAGCCTTGGTGCATGTTGATGATGTGGCCCAGGAAGCTCAATGGATTCCGAGCTGGTGTGGAGACTGGTGTGTGAGCTTGTGTGTAAGCTAGTGTGTGAGCTGGTATGAATGCTGCTCAGTGTCTCTTTGCTGCCCGCAGATGAACTGCTGAGGAATTGGCGGGTGTTAGAGAGGGAGTCAGGTGTTCTGTTGCCCCCACTGCCTGGGGAGTCGAGGGGGGAGGTAAAGGAAGCTGTCTTAGTGGAGTCAGGTGAGCTTGGCTTACTGTTGCTGCACTTACTGCCGAATAACCTAAGAGAGAGATATATAAAGAGAGTAGAAACAAACAGATTTCAATCATTACATTACACTGCTCAAGTATCAAGTATTGTTTGTATGCATACATATATGTCCACCACCAGGGGGCAGCATTCACCCTATCATTAATAAAACCACAGAATTGACTGAGAATAAATGGGTAGACGGCTAAAACTGGGACAGAGAGAAATGCCAAGGATGTGACAGACATGATATATACTTCCATCCATCACTTGATCACCCGAATCTCTCACTTTTTTCTCTCCCACAAGCCCAAGCAAAATGTCATCATGATTCATCAGCCTGTCTCTCACACTCTGTCCCACCAAGTCTGCCCATGTTACTCTGACTCTCCCTCAAGCACACTCTTCAATATATTCTAGGATGAGTTTGCACTTTCCTTATTTATTTTTCTGGGTCTAAAGGCAAGTGCTTGTATGTAAAGGTTGTCTAGGCGTTATTAAAATGTGCGAGATGCTTCTGAGCAGAGTGTCTGGAGTGTGGACTACACACAGGCAATTTTAATCAGCTAAATGTGGACTTCAAAAACTTCACTTAAGCAGCTGTGCAGCCTGGCTCTGAGCACCAGGAACCCTCTCCACATCAACATTACAATCACGTCTAGACTTGAGGCACTCACTTTGAAGATGGCCCATAGGAAGGTAAAGTCATCAATTGCTACCCTTCATTATGAGGTCACTTGGTCACCATAGTAAACCACCAAAGTCACTCTAGCTAAAACAACACAACTTTTCTATGACTAACTTAATATTTAGCTTTAGATAGCCATCCAGCTACAAACCATCCTGCAAACACTTGGGAACTAATTTCATGATGAATTCTAATACAAGGCAAAAGTAAAGCTACAGGTATATCTCGCTCCTTACCTTCGGAAGGTGGGTGAGGCAATGTCGGGATACTTGGATCCAGGTTGTCTGAGTCCTGATTGGCTGGATGTTGGGCTGGATTTAGGTGATGTGCTTAGTGCTGCTCCCTCCTGTTCTGATACTGAAACCTTCTCCTTGTCGGTCTGATTTACACTAACTGGGCTTGACCTCCCTGACTCAGTCTTCCCTCCGTCCTTCCTTTTTGAAGCACCATTTGCAGTTCCAGTTCCAGGTCCTGCTCCAGGGCCAGGTCCAGGTCCAGGTCCAGGTCCAGCCCCACCATCAGCCCCACCACCAGCCACAAGCCCAGTTATAACCCCACTCCCTTTCACTGTGGGTGATTCGATAGTTCGGTAGGATTTAGCCGGCCGTGGAAGTGAACGATACTGAAGAGGCATTTTAGGCCCGCCAATGCTCAGAAGAACCCCATCGTCATGGTGACGGTACCCATCCAGACTTGTTTTCCTGGATCCTCCCACCACACAGGTGGTCCCACCCACCTTCCCAGCTGATTTGCCTGATATAGACTTGGGTGCTGCTTGTTCTGTAGCAGCTGGTATCTTTTTGAATCCAAACGAGCCAGTGGTGGGGGGAGGACGGGTGAGGCCAGACTTTTTACCCTCATCACCACTGTTTTTGCCCACATCTGATGGAGAGCGTTGCATACTGGGAGATTTACAAGGAGTCTTAACTTTTTCTGAGGCCTTGGCATCATCTGTTTTACCTGCTGGAGGAGAAAGGAATTATTGTCTTGACAGAGCAGACCACAAACAATGTGATACTTAATGCCGGTCAGTGACACGCCTATTTATCCAACACAAAGACACACCCACTTGTCTTACTCAATGGCACTGCCACCTGTCATACTCAAGGTAACACCCCACAGTTTCACTCAAAAAAACACCCACCTGTTTCACTCAATGACACACCCACCTTTCTCACTCAAGGACACACCCACCGGTCTCACTCAAGGACACACCCACCGGTCTCACTCAATGACACACCCACCTGTCTCACTCAAGGACACACCCACCGGTCTCATTCAATGACACACCCACCTGTCTCACTCAATGACACACCCGCCTGTCTCACTCAATGACACACCCACCGCTCTCACTCAATGACACACCCACCTGTCTCACTCAAGGACACACCCACCGGTCTCATTCAATGACACACCCACCTGTCTCACTCAATGACAAACCCACCTGTCTCACTCAAGGACACACCCACCGGTCTCACTCAAGGACACACCCACCTGTCAATGACACACCCACCTGTCTCACTCAAGGACACACCCACCTGTCTCACTCAAGGACACACCCACTGGTCTCACTCAAGGACACACCCACCTGTCATAATCAAGGACACACTTACCTGTCTCACTCAAGGACACTCCCACCTGTCATACTCAAGGACATAGTATGACAGGTGGGAGTGTCCTTGCCCAGCCCCTTCTATTGGAGATGGAGAGTCTACGATGGTTTTACATTTACATTTCCGCATTTGGCTTATCCAGAGCGACTTACATTTTTATCTCATTACACATCTGAGCAGTTGAGGGTTAAGGGCCTTGCTCAAGTTGTGGTTGTGGGGTTTGAACCTGGGATCTTCCGAACCGTAGTCCAATGCCTTAAGCACTGAGCTACCCCTGGCTTAGTTTTACTCAAAGACACACCCACCTGTCTCACTTATTATCTTACCTGGTGTTTTGGGAGTCGTGTTGCTGTTTTTATGCCGTGGTGAGGTGATACCCGTTTGGGCGCTCATGCCCCGCCTCCATGAGCCTGTCTGAGACATGGAATGCCCAGCCCCTTCCATTGGAGATGGAGAGTCTACGATGGTTTCAATTTGTTCATCAACCTTCTTCAAATCTTCAGCTCCACACCAGCTACTGTTATTCTGATTAGACTGCTGCTTAGACTGTGCACAAACACACAAACACACACACACACACACACACACACACACACACACACACACACACACACACAAAATGAGGATACACACTTGACAGATGGTGCATCTTCTCCTAGCAGCCAAGAAAAGACCAGTACTCTCAATCTGCTATGCATACACACCTTTTGCAGGGTGTGTATATGTAAGAGAAAAAGAGGGAGAGAGATTTTGTTATATATATATATATATATATATGTGTGTGTGTGTGTGTGTGTGTGTGTGTGTGTGTGTGTGTGTGTGTGTGTGTTTGTCTATACCTTGCTTCTGTGAGATGAATTCAGTGTGTGAACATCATCAGCTCCAACATCAAGAGAGTCACTCAGACCACTGCTGACTGAACTACTGTCGTCGTAACTAACACAAACACACACAAAGGAAATATAAAGGAGAAAGGTGACAAGATGTATTAAAAATAAGGCACATCTAGGGTAACTCTGACTTGTTCCACACTGCTGTCAGGACACCAGACTCACTACGATGTTTCCACATAATGTTTTGGAATTATTCATGATTTTTTTTTTACTAAAGTTTATTAAATAGGATAAACATTCCCTTTTTAAAATTGTTGTTTTTACTATTTCTGTTGCTTTAATTCCCTCCAAAGCGGTGTTTTTGTTCTGAAATGCATTATGGGTAATCTGCAGCAGCTAAACAGCATCAGTGGTGCGCTAACCTGTAGCAGTGATTTTGGAGCAAAGTGAATCACCTGAATCAGATTACAATGAAACCATGCGAATTAAATGCCCTTATCTTTATCCACAACAAACACTGTATCTGGATCACATGCTTCATTATTTCCGCAGCATCAGTTGTGTTTTGCTGGCTGTGAGCTCCAAACAGTGAATCAAAATTTGCTGAATCAAATATTCACGTCACTGAATCATTTCAGCCATCATGTGCGCCATCTGTTCGTCTGCAATAAGACGCTGAACATGTGTCCCTTTTCCCACAATGCACCATTTCCTGATATACGCGCCTCAGATATTGCGTATGGTTCTATAGTAGCTGTCTATTTATTGTTCGACCAAAAAAATCCCCCCAAAGAACTTCTAATGCTAATTCTACCTCTCTGATCATCTGATACAGCGCTAACTAGCCATGTTTGTGCTGTAACTCTGAGACCTGGAGCCGTGTTGCATTCTGGGACGAGTCTAAGCACCAAAATAAACTCCGCCATGATGGAAAAACACATTTTTTCTGTAAGAGAAGCGGACACTGTGCACCGAGCCGTGCCGTAACGTCCTCATTAAAAATTCAACACCGGAAAGCAGCCCAGGGAACAACCTGAAAAAACCTCAGAACGGCTTATGAACACGAAGCATATTTAGGTCCACTTACAAGCTAGACATCATTTGTTGCTCTACAAAATGTATTGGCACCCCATACATGAATGGAAATAGACCACTGTACATACTGTAAGCTACACCACGGAGCTTTGAGAATCTTTTTTTCTCCAGACACAAACATAAACCTTAGTCTCACTCAGAGGTGAAAGCATGAATAAATAATCAGCATCTGATGTCATTCACATGCCTCTTTGAATCTGCTTCGGAGGAAGAAATAAACGAATAAGTGCTGACGCCAACCTACAAATAAGCCTTAAGTGAGAGCTATTACTGTAAAAGACTGCACAATTTTGCAACCTATTCATCCACAATTTGTTCCACCAGCCCCTGATTTCCTCCTAACTGGACCCCTGGACAGCACAACGCTCATGTATGTGCAAGGCAGTAATGAGTTATTTACCAGACAGTATACAGTAAGCAGCATTTCCTCTGGTGCAGTAATTACTTGTTTGTGTTTAGCTGGCAGATGTCTGCTATTTTCTGTTTGCTCCTGATACTGTAGGGTTAATAAAAGATGCAATCACAATGTCGCAATGTCTCGTCTTTTGTCTTGAAAGTGGTCAGAGATGGGCTTTATAGGCAGCATACCTCACTTACTCATTAAGTCTATTAGACACGACGGAATGAAGCATCACTTCAGATACAAATTGAGGTTACAAACAATTCGATGTCTTTCTTGTGTGTGTCGCTGCTACAGTATTTCTTTTACAGGCCAATGATAGAGGTGGGCAAAGTACACAAATCTTGTGGTTAAGTAACAGTAGAGATTCTCTAGGGCAAATGTTATTTAAGTAAAAGTAGAAGTTCCCCATTTACACGTGTACTTGAGTAAAAGTACAGAAGTGTCTTGAAGGTAAGGCAAGTCATGCAATTATGCATAATACTCAACAGTCTGACATTCCCGATTCAAATACCACCCGTTAAGTAACGCAACACCATGCAGAAATTTAGTAAAGTTAAAGCACAGATATTTGCTATACTTTTAAACGGAGTAAAAGTAACAAGTGACACTCTAATAAAACAACTCAAGTAAAGTACAGATATGTGAAACATGTCCTTAAACGCAGTAATGGATGTGATGGATGTGATACTATGATATGAGTCTAGGATGTATAATAATGAACACTGCCTTCGATTATTTCAATTATTAGCTGGATGAAGAATAATCTGAGCGAACATTTAGTTACTGTGCAGCCATATAGGGATGAAACCATGACAATGATGTGTTGTAGTTGCATAGAAAGAAATGATGTAGACGCGACAAATGTAAAAAAGAAAACAGAACGAGATAACTACTGAAAAAGTATATATATTCACATTGTAGCTAAAAGGTAACCATGGTAACAACTATATGACCACTTTGACATATAACCATGGTAACAACTGCATAGCTGTAGATACAACTTTAAATATAAATAGGCGAATTCTTGGTTTGTGACATTTGAAAGTTCGATTGAAATCTAAACATCCTCCGCTGCATTTTCATTGAACAAACACGATTAACGCTAGCTAGTTAACTCTTTCTGCCAGCTCTACATTGTGCTTCCATCAGCTAGCTAAACATAACATCAGAAACATTAGAAATTATTTTTCAATCATTGTTTTCATGTCATAAACTGTTAGCTAGTTGTCATGATACTAAAATGCAGTGTCCTTATGTTTAAATGAGGCACTAAATGTTGGATGATAAAAAGATTTTATTGTCCAGTAATAACTATAGATTGTTATTTGTTGTTGTTAATCCTAACTTGGAGTCTGACTCACCTTTCTGCTATGTGAATATCTGTGAGCGTTTAATCGGCCTGGCTTTTCGTCTGTTTGGTCTTTCTGTCGCTCACAGCAAGCAGCAGAGAAGGAAAGAGAGGAGGAAGAGGAGCAGAAGGAGGGGGAGGAAGAAGTGCAGCGCAGCAGCTGAGAAAGCGATGACGCAGTATGACTCCACCATCCTCTCCTCCTCCTCCTCCTCTTCTTTCTTCCATCTCTTCCTCACCACCACCCCATGACCATCATCATCATCATCATCATCATCATCCCGTCTGTCTGATCTGCACCCTACCATTTACACACCCTCACTAGCAATCTGTCTCAAACCAGTCCAGCTACATGGGCCCGCACCCACCCACAGGTGGCATCTAATTTACCTTATGATAAGGATTTTTAAAGTCTTGAATTAAGTATGTATATATATAAGCAAAAAAGTGTTTTCAAGAGATAGTTAGTGCTTTAAGTAATACCACACCCATCCATAAGCTGGAGCCAAGAGCCATGAGGGTGAAAATTGGCTGTGTTCTCTAAGGTGGGAGGAGCTACCACTGTGGCTCTAGCCAACTGTGAATGTCTGCGAGCTAATGTATGAGGAAGAGGGCAGATAGCATGCCATATGGTAGAATAGACAGCAGGTGGGTAGGAGACAAAACTAACTAAATCTCAGCAAAAAAATTGACACAGGTGTCCTCACATCATCTGTCCACCATGGTACCGCCCACTTCTGGATGACAGAAGGCATGGTACATACTTAGTATTCATTTTAAGTTCATTCTGGAATGCCTCTGAATGATACCTAGCAGCAAACCCAAGGCTGAAAAACCCATGATCAAGGGCACTACCTGGTGTGCTATTAATTAGAACGCTTAAACACAGCGCATTCCATAGCATCGTAGCATTTCAACAAAAGCACTGAATGAGCTAACGCTAACACTAACGCTAGCAAACGCCACCAAATCCAGGAGAAATCACCGTCACAATAAATCAAACTTATATCCAAATGAATATCTTTAGTACCTTCTGCATCCATATTCACATTCGTGCTTCTCTTTTGGATAAGTTACAAAGTCCACCACAACTTAAACCATAATTTATAATGTCCTTCATGACAATTACGCTTCTTGATTTGATTGTGTTGTGGTGGAGTCATAGCTGTATCCGACTTAATACTCCAATTCTTCTTTCCTCTGCACTTTAATTAAGCATTTATTATAATTACTAGTCAGATGATCACATGTCTGTAATGTCGCCCGCTTCCAGTTTTGAAAGTTGAAAACTAAAAGCTCTTCAGTCGTGCGATCAGATCAGAAGAAATGAAGAAACTGACTTTTTCCTGGTCGTGTACACACCCTGTCTTAAAATATCCAGTGTGTGGGATGTGTGAGCTTCTCGCTACTGAGGACCAGGTGCCATTTGTTTTTCTTGATACACTGCTTTCTTCACGTTTAACAAACCTCACCACGCTCACAATGCTCAGCGTGAAAAACTCAGCTTGATTAGTTTCACACTGAGGATTTATAATAAGAATGTATGGAGTTCACACATGCATACAAAAGTCTAAGTTTTACTGTCTTTGTTTGATCATTTCTCCTTTCTGCACTTCTCTCTAAAGCGAGGGATGTTATTTATTCATTTCTTTCGCGTGGCTGTAAATCCCAGCACCCCTGAGCTACAGTAGCTCATCACTTATAAATGAAATTATTTATTTATGGATGTTGTATTTTTAGTGCTTTTATGCCCTTTACAGTACCTTTCCAACGACTCACACAGAGAGCTCCCTCTAGTGGAACGTTCGCTTTATCTGACCAATCAGGAGGCAGAATTTCATGACATCATTTTTATTAGATATGTTTTTTTTTTCGTAAAAAAAAAATCAATTAATAAAAATCTGTCACCAAAGAACAAGAAACGAATCTTTAAAGACAAACTGCGTTTTTCAGTTTTTTGATTCTCTTTGATTTTACAAATATTTAACTTTTAATATTTAACTGTTATTGTTCTACTTTATTATTCTAGGATTTTAGCTAGTTGTTTTTCATGTACATTTTCTGCTTATATTTTTATGTAAGCACTTTGAGATGTCTCTATACGAGAAGTGTTATAGAAATAAACCATATTATTATTATTAATTATTATTATTATTATTGAATATTATTATTATTATTATTATTATTATTATTATTATTGTTGTTGTTATTATTATTATTATTATTATTATTATTATTATTATTGCTTATCTTGCTCTCACTACCTAAAGCACTATCTTTTCCATCTAACAAATTGTGTGTTTAAAGAAGGCTCTTATTTTAATTTTTATTTATTACAACCGTCCTTTATTCCAGACCAAATTCCCCACCTCATTCACCAAAGATAACAGAAGATGCGGAAGATCTGTTTTCCATACACAAATCCATCGTTAATCCGACGTCCAGCTGTCCCATGCACACGGCTGATCTGGCAGATTCTCCTTCATCTGTTTCATTCATCTTGCAAATTTCACCAATGTTTATTACTCCATGAACAAATTCACCCCAGACCCAGTCCAGTCACGTGGCAGTAACCAGTTACACAACCCTATCAGACATCACTCCATGCAGGTCGAGAGAACATCCAGCACAGCAAGAAGGATTTCATTTACCTGCTTCTACGTTATGTAACGGTTGCTATGGTTACGTCTCGTAACGCTGTTGTATCACTCCACTGTAGTTAAACTTAATTGAATCATTTTTTACACACTGAAACACTTCAGTGTAATTATAGTCATCTAAAGATATTATATAAAACTGTTTGATTGCTGTATCACAGACATGACCCAAACATGTTCATGTCATTTCAGACGGTTGCCATGGTTACAGTAGAGGACCTATGATTTATAACTGTGATTTGTTAAATATACTTTTTTTTTTAATTAACTGAAAAAAAAATGAAATTCACATTCAAACTGTTCAAATATTTCCTTTAAAAAAAGAAACAAATTGTTTAACGGTTAAAACTGACAATTTTGTTTTGCTCAATATTCATAGTAAAGTATGATGTTACACAATCCGTGGCACATTTTCTGTGAAAAATAAATATTTATGGAAAATACTACTCAAATAAAAAAAAAAATAATAATTAAGCTCCTAAAAATAAACTTTTAAATAAATTGGAACGAACAAAAAACACCCCAAAACCAAGAGCTAAACAAAATGTTAAACAATGTTTTTTAAATGTTAAAGCTATAATGCATTTTGTGTGTGTGTGTGTGTGTGTGTGTATACCTGTCAGCCTCTCCCTCTTTAACCCGTTGAATGAGCTCTCGTGTAGACGGAAGGTCAGGAACTCGACCCACGTTACGAGAATACACACCTCCATCTGTTACGTAGCTACACACAGATGAAATGGGCTTATAGCGCATAACATATAAAATGAACTTTTCTAGGTCAATTTTGTGTGTGTGTGTGTGTGTGTGTGTGTGTGTGTGTGTGTGTGTGTGTGTGTGTGTGTGTGTGGTTTAATCTTACCCGCTGCTCATGTCATCTGTCCGTACGTTTTTGGCAAGTATGTCCCCGTCACTCATATATCCACCCACTTCCTCCTCAAGCCCCGCCTCTTTTTCACCAAGCTCCACACTTTTGCCCACTGTAGTCGCAGCCCTTCTCAGCGGTGCTGTGTAGACCAGGCGTGAGGGATCACCATAGCGACCAGTAGATGAAGAGACGGACCTTGAAGGAGCATAACTGCCAGTATGGGATGGGGCATCGCCTGCCTGAAGTCGAGGGCTCTGAGGTTGTGTTTGGCCAAGACGCCAGGACATGGGGGCAGGCCGAGTAGAAAGAGTCGACAATCCACGCCCACTGACTTCTGTTGTTACCGTAGAGTCAAAAGTTGTCTCTAAAGTGCTGCAAGAGAGACAGGAAGAGGCAGAAGGTTAGGGGTGACTTTGGGTGGATGGTAATTGGGGTAATTGGAGAGGTGAATTTCAGGATAACGTTAAAACAGTACAACACCCAGGAATCCCAGGTCTCCCAGGTCACCCCAGGTCACCCTAGGGTCTGCCTGGTAACAGGAATCCAATTTTCACCATTCTACCACTTCCACATACCACAACTTGATGCCTACTTACGAGAATACCAGTCCCACTGCCCAGTCCTCATACCCATGGCCTGCCATGCCCATACTCTACCTTCACCGCTGTCCCATTGCTTTTTAAAGCTTTTTAAATGTTTGCACACTTGCACCATCGTCTATTCGATATGATTCCCATCTAAGTGGCTCACAACTGCCACAGTCCACAGTTTTCTACTGCAAATTTTTCAAAAGTCTTCTAATAAACACTTGATCTCATAGTCCATTGCTCACACATTCCATTACTTACATAGTACCTCAGTCCCACAGTCTCCGACACACATACGCACAGTATGCCCTTACTACAATCTGGTCCAAAATTGGTCAAGAGTCTACCACTCAATGGTTATCCAGTCCTGCCATCTGTCATGCCAAAGGTTTCTCTTCTAGTGGACGATCTGTCACTTCTATGCACCAGCACAACCGTGTATTACTTCCACAATTCTATCCTAACCTGTATTCTTTTTTCAGTCTTTTTCATTATAGGAACATTACTGATTTGAATAGAGATCTCTATTTAAAAAACTAGATATCTAGCTAACAATAGGGCATTGGTGGTAAGGTTCTCATCTGCCACATGTCAGGGCTTAATTCCAAACAAATGCCAAAACCCAGCCACTGGATAGATTGAAAGGGTTGCATCAGTTAGGGCATCTGGTGTAAAACCTGCGCCAAGTCGTATGCAGATTGGGTGGTCCACTATAGCGATCCCATGAAGGCAGCAGCCAAAAGATCACTGACAAAAACAACTATATATATAACAAAAAAAGCTAGCGCCACAAATATTCCTTTATTTTCTTTTATTGTTTTCTGTGCTTTGAGTCCCGGTGGTTACAGACTAACCAGGTCAATCCAGACTCCTCTAGCCCCAGCCTCAGATTCCAGATCTTCCTGGAAGATCCCCAGACATTCTCAACAACAGCTGCGCCAACTGTAAATTATGATCTGTCAGACGAGTCCTGGGTCCCTCCTGCTGTCTCCATCCAGTGGGAACGTTACATCCTTGTAAGGTGCCTGAGCCACCTCAACTGGGTCCTCTATATTCAGAGAAGCAATGGCTCTACTTACAGATTATTGAACTTCTCATCCAGTCACATAAATCAGGCCCAGCAGGAGAGCCATTACCACTCCTTAAAACAAATCCACCTTAATCCAAAAACTAAGCTCCTGGTTTACCACCACAGACTGGTGTAATGACAGAACCACAAGTTCATCATTCGCCAGACATCTCTAGTTCCTTATACACAGGAGAAAATAGTGTTAGTGACTTTGAGAGGGTGGGGTCGAGATGGTGCCTGCAGCCTGTAATCATTAATCAATAATCATCAATAATCATCCATCCATTCTGAGGCTACATGAAGGCCATAGATGTGTAATAACTAGTCACCTTTTATTTTAGATGAATTAGTTTGGACAGTTTGAGAATGTTCATCATGTC
>NC_071111.1:3842500-3847500 GCF_024256425.1 Clarias gariepinus | reverse complement strand
ACTCATATACAGTAAGACAATAACTAAAACCTAGCGATGGTGTGTTTCTTCAGCGTATGCCTTATTGTTAATCTTTTCACACGTAGCTATAAACTTGTAATAAACAGTGTTTAGTAAACTACAGCTCCTCTGTGTGTCTGATCTCAGCTGTGATTTGTGTTGTGTGTGTGCACATCTCATCTCCGACACAGCAAGAAGCAGCCCATAGCTACAACTGTCACATCAACCCTCTCACACACACACACACACATAACACCACCCCCCGCCTCAACCCCCATGTGTGTGTGTGTGTGTGTGTGTGTACCTGAGAGCTCCTCTAGGCACTGTTTGGCTGTTTTGTTGTAGGGAAGCTCTTTAGTAGGACTGAGAGAAGAATCAGGAACAACTACCGCAGTACAATCATTCTCTGAGCACGTCCTGAGAGAGAGAGGAGAGAGAAAGAAGAACAAAAGCAACATTTTTTTAAAAATTGCCAAAAATTACATTCAGATTCGTCAAACATCAAACATTAACATTCACCATCAAACACCAATATTCACCATCAAACACCAACATTCACCATCAAAAACATCAACATTCACCATCAAACATCAATATTCACCATCAAACAAACCAACGTTGACCATCAAACATCAACATACACCATAAAACACACCAACGTTCACCATCAAACACAAACATTCACCATCAAACACCAACATTCACCATCAAACACCAACATTCACCATCAAACACATAAACATTCACCATCAAACACCAACATTCACCATCAAACACACCAACATTCACCATCAAACACACCAACGTTCATCATCAAACATCAACATTCACCATCAAACACACCAACATTCACCATCAAACACACCAACATTCACCATTAAACACACCAACATTCACCATCAAACACACCAACGTTTACCATCAAGCACACCAACGTTTACCATCAAGCATCAATATTTACCATCAAACAAACCAACGTTCACCATCAAACATCAACATACACCATCAAACACACCAACGTTCACCATCAAACACCAACATTTACCATCAAACACCAACGTTCACCATCAAACACACAAACATTCACCATCAAACACCAACGTTCACCATCAAACACCAACATTCACCATCAAACACACAAACATTCACCATCAAACACCAACATTCACTATCAAACACATCAACGTTCACCATCAAACATCAATATTCACCATCAAACAAACCAACGTTCACCATCAAACACACCAACGTTCACCATCAAACACACCAACGTTCACCATCAAACACACCAACGTTCACCATCAAACACACCAACGTTCGCCACCAAACACACTAACGTTCACCATCAAACACACCAACGCAAAAATTTACTATCCAACAACTAATATTTACTAAAGACACTAGAGGGCACTAAAAGTTCATTTAAAAACATGAAAACACTAAAAAAAAAACCTGAATTATTAATTTAACTTTATATACTGTACTATTTTAGTGAAAAATTCCAGAATGCTTAATATTTGAAACAAGAAGCATCAAGCTAGGGCTTATTAAAATGTACAATAACAAACAAGAAGAAGCATTAAAAAAAGGATGGAATAAAACACCATGGAAGTAAAGACAAACTTAAAAGAGGGGGCACTGTATTCAGATAAACACACTCCATACCTGTACATGAAGGGCGGGACCATGGCTGTGTTGGGGTGATTGTGTTGCTGTTGCTGTGGTAACTGCACTGCCCCGTTGCTACCCATTACTCCACCTCCTCCGCTACCAGGATGGACTGTGGACCCAGCTAGAGCGGAGGTGCTAGTGGAGGACACCATGCTGCCCTTCTTGCCCTCCACTCCCCCTAGAGGCCGCCCTGCATAGTACCCCTGACTCCCTTTGGAGCTCTTCACCTTTTCCGCTGCAGGTTTCGATGAAGCTGCTTGAGCTTTTGTTCCGGGCTTCGGGATTCCACTGGAGGCAGAAGGTGCGCTCTCCTTCTTCGCTGCAGTCGGTTTCCCTCCTTTAGGGATGAGGCTAGCGATTTTAGACCCCTTTTTAGCTGGTTCTGAGGTCACGTCCTCTTTAGGTGGCGTGCTAGCTTTGCTTTTGTTTTTATTCTTGTCATCTTTGGGTTGGGGCAAGGATTTGTTAGCATTCTTAGTGTTGTTAGCAGCAATAGTTGTAGCAGTGTTAGCGTTAGCAGTGTTCTTGTTTGAGAGTGAAGGGGATGGGATGGGCATCTTGCCCGGCGGTTTGGAACACATCCCGCTGTCGTCTCCATACTCCGACAGATCGTCCTCTTCCTGCAACGCCATCCGTGTATTGACCAGTCTGAACTTCTCCAGCATTGACCGCTGGTTCCCCGGTGCCGACTTAGAAGCATCTGCGAGTGATGGACGTGACCTGTCCGAAGTGGGCGGAGGAGGTGAGGAGGCAGGGCTACTGGCTAGCATGGAGGATGTAGCGCTGTGCTTCATGTTCATGGACTTGCTGCGCCATGATTGGCCAGTCGTGGGGGAGGGAATGGCTGAGGCTAACTGCTGACCGCTAATGCTGCCATTCATCCCACCACCAACCAGGGGGACAGACTTCACCGACTCTGTTAAACACACACACACACACACACACAAACACATGTAAGCCTCTCTGATTGCTGTTGCCATAGCAACCTGCCACTTCCTTCATTTGCCAGGAAAAATGTCACTCTGAGGGATTAACTTCCATGTTTCCATTACTCTCTCCCACATCTATCTATCTATCTATCTATCTATCTATCTATCTATCTATCTATCTATAATACCTAAGTATTTTATTTATTTTATTATTTTTCTGTCCTTTATCATACGTCATCATCATCATCTCTCTCTCTTATTTTTTGTCTCCCTCCTTGTCTCTGTTTCTGTTTCTCTCTCTCTTATCTGTATTCATTTACCAATCTTTCGGTTCTTCTTCCTTTCTGTCACTCTTTATCAGTTTGACCATCCTACTCTCTCCTTATATTCATCTTTCTTTCTTTATTTCCAGTTGTTCTCTGTGAAAGCAGTAATTGGTAATTGGCACCATCTGGTGGTCAGAATATGATGCTGTGATTATTCTTCAAAACTGAAACAGGTGTATTTGTGTGTGTGTGTGTGTGTGTGTGTGTGTGTGTGTGTGTGTGTGTGTGTGTGTGTGTGCTCTCACCCCGGTCATTCCCGCTGGCGTACTGCAGTGGTTTGTTGCGGTCGATGCTGTTGAAGCTCTGACTCCTGCGGTTCAGACTGGCAGAGGGCGGAGCTTTATTGCTACCCACCACAGGAGATCGGGAGGGACCTGGCAACCTGACACACACACACACACACACATTAAAATGTTATCTCTACTTTAATATTAATATCATTAATATAGTTCATCACTGATAAATGATCCATACTGTACATCCACCCATCAAGGGACCTCTGTAGTTCATCTAGGTACTGTGGAGATACCTTCGGTCAACATTCACACTCATTCACACACTACAGGCAGTTTGAGAACACCAATTGGTCTGATCTGTATGTCGTTGGACTGTGGGAGGAAACCCATCAAGCACGAGGAGAACATGAAAAATTCATACACACAGACCAAAGGCAGGAGTTGACAGTGCTAACCGCTACGCCACCATGCCGCCATAGACAGTATGAATCTTACGAATTCCAAGTCTAAGACAAATGAGCTCAGCTCCTCCCAATCATCATACCCATGTACGGTTCTTCTACACAGTTCTACATAACATCTCTGTGTACTGTAGCTTCACCGTTCTCCTTCAGTGAACCTAAGAGGAACTAACCGAATCCTTATCCAGCTTGATCCCTCTGTCAGATCCACAAAGCCAGCTCCATGCAGACGTTCTGTAGTAACACTGTGTTAGCCTGGAGGAACTCGAGTGTCCTGCACAGAGCCCTGACTTAACCATTCCATCCAATTCAGTTTTATTTGTATAGCTCTTTAAACAATTGTTATGTCGCAAATCAGGAACTGGAACTGGAGGCTTCCTGGCATCCCAACCTCAGCTCCAGAACTCACTAATGCTCTTTTAGAGTGTGTGAATACAACCCAAATCCACACAGATCTGGTGGAACGCCCTCAAAGAAAAAACATAGAGTGGAGTGCATGGGGGAGTAGACCTGGACTCATCCATACAGTGTGTTTTATTTACCTGCTGTACTATAATAGCGTAGGGTCTCGGTACAGTAACTACGGAGCGAGTTAGCTGTTTAAACACAGTTTCATATTGATATAAATATAAATCATCAATATTGTATTAGTTTACTCCAGTAACAGCGGTGAGTTAAAATGCTAGCTAGCTCACTTCCTGTGTTTACTGTGTGTTTAATGAAGTAAAAACACATTACCTGGTGTTCTTCTTCTGCACAGGTCCTCCTCCACTCTGAGGGGGTGGATTCGCGTATCGCACAGTCACGCTGCAGAGAGACAAGGAGAGAGACAGGAAGACAGAGACAGAGAGAGAGAGACAGGGAGACAGAGACAGAGAGTGAGACAGAGAGAGAGACAGGGAGACAGAGACAGAGAGAGAGACAGAGAGAGAGACAGGGAGACAGAGACAGAGAGAGAGACAGGGAGACAGAGACAGAGAGAGAGACAGGGAGACAGAGACAGAGAGAGAGACAGAGAGAGAGACAGGGAGACAGAGACAGAGAGAGAGACAGGGAGACAGAGACAGAGAGAGAGAGAGAGATAGAGAGAGTGATAGTTAAATTAAGAGAGAAAAACAGATTGGAAAGTATCACATGCAGTTGTTGAGCTGTTTGGTTATACTTCTTTCATTTTGTGTGTGTGTGTGTGTGTGTGTGTGTGTGTGTGTGTGTGTGTGTGTGTGTGTGCATGCACGTGCGAGGGGGGAGGGTGTCAAATTCACGTGGTGCATCACACACCTCCTTAGGTCTCACACAGGAAGTGTACAACTGTATTCTGCATGTGTGTTTGCACAGAGAGAGAGAGACAGACACACACAGGTCCTGTCCTAAAGATGT
>NC_071111.1:3805000-3837500 GCF_024256425.1 Clarias gariepinus | reverse complement strand
TATGACCTCCATGACCTTACACAACACACACACACACACACACACACACACACACACACACTACAATATATAAACATGTCCATCACTGTATAACAATGTACACACCATATCCACACACATGATGAAGACACTCATGGTATGCACATCACACACACACACACACACACACACACACACACACACACACACACACACACTCTATAACACATATAAGAGAGAGAGAGAGATAAAGGGTGTGTCGTACCTTCAGCGCTCAGGCCCTGTACACTGACTCCTCTGGCTTCCAGAAATGTTAGACAAGACTCCACATTCTCAATCTGAAACACACACACACACACACACACACACACACACACACACACACACGTCTGATAAGAGTGTGAGAGCAGAAAGGCATCACAAGTAATCCTGACTCACCACTTATAAGAATTAGAATATAGTTCTTGTGTGTGTGTGTGTGTGTGTGTGTGTGTGTGTGTGTGTGTGTGTGTGCATGCCAGCTTTGATGATGTCATTTGCTCACAAAAGACGGCGCTGTGGTAGAGACTCAGACACACACTCAATCACGACCCTCGTACGACCCCACAGGGCATTCCACACACACACACACACACACACACACACACACACACAGCCAGGACACAGTGGCGTCAGTGTGTCACACCTACACCAGTGACACACTCAGGTCAGAGCGTTGTGGTCCACGCGAGGGTCGTAATAATACAAAGGCCAACTGAGAGTATGCTAATTACACACACACACACACACACACACACACACACACACACACACACACACACACACATCATGTTATTAAGAAGAATGACTTACATTGTGTGCAGTCAACAGGAAAAGTCAAAAACTGCTGAGCATACACACACACACACACACACACACATCCAAAATGGGAGTATAATCTTTCTATGATCAGCTTATCAGAACATTTAAGAGTTCATATGTGATGTGGTGTTTAGATGAATTCATACCTATAATGATGGTGTTTAGGTAGATTGTTGCCTATAATGATGGTGTTTAGGTAGCTTTTTGACTATAATAGCAGGATTATGGTAGCTTGTTGGCTATAATGGTGGTGTTTTGTTGGCTACAATGATGGTGTTTATGTAGATTGTTGCCTATAATGATAACGTTTGGGTAGATTGTTGCTATAATGGCGTAGTTTAGGTAAATTCATCCCTATAATGATGGTGTTTAGGTAGAGTGTTGGCTATAATGATGGTGTTTAGGTAGATTTTTACCTATAATGGTGGTGTTTAGGTAGATTGTTCCCTAAAATGGTGTTTAGGTAGATTGTTGGCTATGGTAAAGGTGTTTAGGTAGATTGTTGACTATAATTATGGTGTTTAGGTAGATTTTTACCCATAATTGTGGTGTTTAGGTAGATTGTTGGCTATAATGATGTTGTTTAGGTAGCTTTTTGACTATAATAGCAGGGTTATGGTAGCTTGTTGGCTATAATGGCAGTGTTTTGTTGGCTATAATGATGGTGTTAAGGTAGATTGTTGGCTATAATGATGGTCTTTACGTATATTTTTACTTATAATGATGGTCTTTATGTATATTTTTACTTATAATGGTGGTGTTTAGGTAGATTGTTAGCTATAATGATGGTGTTTAGGTAGATTGCTGGCTATAATGAAGGTGTTTAGGTAGATTTTTACCTATAATGGTGGTGTTTAGGTAGATTGTTGGCTATAATGGTGTTTAGGTAGATTGCTACCAATAATGATGTTTAGGTAGATTGTTACCTATAATGGTGGTGTTTAGGTAGATTGCTACCTATAATGATGGTGTTTAGGTAGATTGTTGGCTATTATTATGGTGTTTTGGTAGATTTTTACCTACAGTATAATGGTGGTGTTTATGTAGTTTGTTGGTTATAATGATGGTGTTTAGGTAGATTGTTGGCTATAATGATGGTGTTTAGGTAGCTTTTTGACTATAATAGCAGGGTTATGGTAGCTTGTTGGCTCTAATGGTGGTGTTTTGTTGGCTACAATGATGGTGTTTATGTAGATTGTTGCCTATAATGATAATGTTTAGGTAGATTGTTACCTATAATGATTTTGTTTAGGTAAATTCATACCTATAATGATGATGTTTAGGTAGACTGTTACCTATAATGGTGGTGTTTATATAAATTCATACCTATAATGATGGTGTTTAGGTAAATTGTCGGCTATAATGATGGTCTTTAGGTAGATTGTTGGGTATAATTGTGGTGTTTAGGTAGATTGCTACCTATAATGATGGTGTTTAGGTAGATTGTTAGCTATAATGATGGTCTTTACGTATATTTTTACTTATAATGGTGGTGTGTAGGTAGATTGTTAGCTATAATGATGGTGTTTAGGTAGATTGTTGGCTATAATGAAGGTGTTTGGGTAGATTCTTACCTATAATGGTGGTGTTTACTGTAGGTAGATTGTTGCTATAATGGTGATGTTTATGAAGATTATTACTTATAATGGTGGTATTTAGGTAGATTGTTGGCTATATTGATGGTGTTTAGGTAGATTGTTGGCTATAATGATGGTGTTTAGGTAGATTCTTACGTATAATGATGGTGTTTAGGTAGATTTTTTCCTATACTGGTGGTGTTTGGGTAGATTGTTACCTACAATAATGGTGTTTATGTAGATTGTAGATAATGATGGTGTTTAGGTAGATTCTTACCTATAATGATTGTGTTTAGGTAAATTCATACCTATAATGATATATATATGCTATAATGATTGTGTTTAGGTAGATTGTTGGCTATAACGTTGCAAGTCTCGTATTCTGAGATGTTGAATTCAGTATTTATCAGGGCATGCATAGTGTTACAGTTTTTGCTGAATTGCTAAAACACTAAATCCCATTGTAAAAACTAAACTGTCAACTACCAAAACTCTTTCATCAAATCAATCCCACAGTTGTCAAAATATTAAACACTGTTCTTCTGGTTTGGGCACAATTTGCAAATCTGAATCTCCCATTTACCACACTTCTAAACATATATATACCACACCTATATATATATATATATATATATATATATATATATATATATATATATATATATAAAACTAAATGTTTTTTTTTAGAATTGAAAGACTGCCACATGGGGGTGGAAGAACATGCATGTTCTCACAACACCAGGAGACACTTATTGTGGATATGGTCCGTCAAAATAATGCAATTCGACTGCGTGAAATACAGCAGCAGATTATAGAAGACAGCATACATTTTGAGGGAATAAATAGTGTCTGTCAACAATTAACCATGTCCTGCAACGCAACAAGATAAGGATGGAACAAGTTTATCGGGTACCATTTGAGCGAAACCGTGAGAGAGTGAAAGAGCAACGATGTCATTATGTGCATTTACTTTAAGTAAACTTTTACAGTAAACTCAGTACTAGAATGTATACTGTACTGTCTGGGAAGCAGCACATGTGCATCTTACTGTGTCATTTACAGAACTAAATGTAGTTAGTTTTCACTGTGTACAGAGAATCTTTAAAGCTGGATTTAATCTAGCAAAAAGGAGAAGAAGAGGTCTCAACGTCATAGGTCAACGTGCCATTATGGAACGGCCTGGCCAGCATGGTGGAAGTGTAACCATCTGTGCTGCCATCAGCAGCTATGGGCTTCTCCACAGTCATGTTACTGTTGTGCCACACAACACCGAAATTCTACTAACATTCCTGGATGGTCTACAGGGTGCTTTGCTTGAGCGGAGAGATTGCGAGCGGGCAGAGCATCCCATGTATGTTATCATTTGGGACAATGTGAGCTTTCACCGGATGGAGATGGGAAGTATACTGTACGACCAAAACCCTTACACACAGGAGAATCTTCTTCAAGCAATGAATGGAGCATGTGGTGAGACGGGAGTGGAATATGGCAAGGCCTGGATTAGGCATGCTAAACATAAGGGAGAACATAGCATGTGATGTGGATGAAGTCCTGTGGCCTCACCCAGCACAGAGGCATGATGCTGAGGCAGAATAAGTTATCTGAATATGCTATATATATATATATATTTTTTTTTTATATATAAAACGTTCTTTGCTGCAGTTCTTTTCTGTTTAAATGTAAGTACAAGAATAAATGAATAAATAAATATTATTTTCCCGCTATCCCACAGTGTTTTGTATTTATTTATGCAGTGTGTAATCGTTGCTAAGTTGTGTTTGCACATTGGCTGGTATTGTGTGGTTTTTGACAGTAGTGCTTGATTTGAAAATAGTGAAAATAGTTTTGGGTCAAATGTTTGCTTTTGCAACAGAAGTTGAAGCTTTTGTGACTGTAGCTTGAAGTTTAGACTGTGTGTTTAGTGTTTTGAGACAAAAAGATGAGATTTTAGTAAATGTGTTTTAGCAATTCAGAAAAACTGTAACATCATATCAATAATTTTGCTAATAACCAATGAAATATACCTGCACATAGAGAAGCCATTTAACGCGCACACACACACACACACACACACACACACACACGGGGTTGTTTATACTGGTCAGTAACTCAGGACTGTAAACTCAGATTTACAGTCTTCATAGGACACAAACCAATCCTGCTCTCTCTCTCTCTCTCTCTCTCTCTCTCTCTCTCTCTTTTCTTAAATACACACACACACACACACACACACACACGTAATATTATTTATGCTGATAAAAAATACGTGTTTTTTTGCCACAAAAGTTCAAGTTGGTATTTAACCTCAGTGCAGGACACACTCACTCAAAACATCTACAAAGGAGCACACACACACACACACACACACACACAGTCTGTTTTCTGAAAATATGAGGATATATTTATGTCTTTTCTGTTCATTTGATATTCAGACAGTCATAAAAATAAACAAAAAGTAGACTGATAAGTAAGAGAGAGAGAGAGAGAGGGAGAGAGAGAGAGAGAGAGAGAGGGAGAGGGAGAGAGAGAGAGAGAGGGAGAGAGAGAGAGAGAGACATTGGACCTCAACCCTGATTAAATGTTCTGTAGACCTCAGTGGAAGTGGGCTGTAGCTGTTCTACTACAACTCTGATGTTCTACGGAATGTTTCTTCAGAACTCTGTGAAATGAATGAGAACGCCACACACACACACACACACACACACACACACACACACACACACGCAATATGTTTCTCTCTACAGAAAGTTTATAGAGTTTGTTCTTTAGGAAACCTACAGAGCATTTTAATCAGGGACGAATAAACAGACCAACTATCAGACAAACTAAAAAGATCAGACAGACAGACAGACAGACAGACAGACAGCTGGCTAGAAAGACAGATGTATGAAAGAGTGTAGAGGGACATGAACATCCTTTAGACAGACCAATAGACAGATGGATCAGACACACAGGTCTGTTAGACAGCCAGGTAGCCAGATATATTGGACAGACAAAAGGATCAGACAGACAGAAGGATCAGACAGACAGATGGATCAGACAGACAGATCTGTTAGATGCACACATAGCTCAATCAGACAGACATACTGTAAGGATCAGTGATAAAGATAGAAGGATCAGAAGACAGATAGATCATATAGGTTAGACACACACATGGAGACAGATAGATCAGATAGGTTAGACACACACATGGAGACAGATAGATCAGATGGGTTAGACACACACATGGGGACAGATAGATCAGATAGGTTAGACACGCACATGGAGACAGATAGATCAGATGGGTTAGACACACACATGGAGACAGATAGATCAGTTTGGTTAGACACACACATGGAGACAGATAGATCAGATGGGTTAGACACACACATGGAGACAGATAGATCAGATGGGTTAGACACACACATGGAGACAGATAGATCAGATGGGTTAGACACACACATGGAGACAGATAGATCAGATTGGTTAGACACACACATGGAGACAGATAGATCAGATGGGTTAGACACACACATGGAGACAGATAGATTAGATAGGTTAGACACACACATGGAGACAGATAGATCAGATAGGTTAGACACACACATGGAGACAGATAGATCAGATGGGTTAGACACACACACACATGAAGACAGATAGATCAGATAGGTTAGACACACACATGGAGACAGATAGATCAGATAGGTTAGACACACACATGGAGACAGATAGATCAGACAGACATGCAGAAAGACCGCTGAGAAGAATGTTAGTCTAGCTGTAGTAACAGTGTGTACAGGAGCATAGAGTGTTAACATATGGAGGGCAGATGATGCTTTATGAGATGCTTGCACACACACACACACACACACACACACACACACACACATAGATCAAAAGAGCTCCATACACACTTACATACAGTACACCAGACAGCTGTGTGCAGTACGACTCTGTACAGGCTAATCTGCATGCTACGTATGCTAATCTACAGTACAGTGTGTTAGCACCCAGGTCTGTTGCCATGGTAACCACTGTGGCTGGCTAAACTGTCAGCAAGCTAACTAGCCAAATCCACTCACTAGCGCAGCGTCATGTGTACCCTATGTGTGTGTGTGTGTGTGTGCGTGTGTGTGTGTGTGTGTGTGCGTGCTTTTGAAGTGTGCTGTGGTTCATTAATGACTCTTCTAATTGGACAGATCGTTATTCAGAGCCGTTTGGTCTCACATCAGTGAGGAGTTTACAGCCTCACCGCACTCATGTGGTGTGTGTGTGTGTGTGTGTGTGTGTGTTGGGTGGGTAGATAGATGTGTGTGTGGGTATCTCATTTCCTGCTATGGGTTTATTAAACACACACACAGTGTTTAACTGTAATTATTCCAGCATATCTATCTATCTGTCTATCTCTCCTCGACTCATACACAAGCAGCCAAACACACTCGACAGACAGATAAGATGTGAGTCTATTGTCTGTCTGTCTGATTAATCTGTCTGATCTCTTAGCAGATAGTCAGGGCTGACACATCGGATAGACAGACATACAGACAAAATAAGCATGATACACAGACAGGTGGGAAAAAACAAAAATAAACAAAGACAGATACAGACAAAGACAGACAGATGTCTGTACATAACAGACAGATAAAGACAAATCTTGTCTGTATGAGACAGACAGAACAGATAGATGGAGTGGACATTCCATACAGAGAAAGTGGTCAATTAGAGAGATGGTTTAGGTAGACAGACAGGTCAAATAGATCAGACAGACAGAGATATGACTGACTGACAAAGAATAAGACAGAGAGATGGGCTAGACAGGCAGACACAAATATTAGACAAAGAGATGGTCAGACAGACAGACAGAAATATTAAACAGAGAGATAGTCAGACAGACAGACAGACAGAAAGCTCAGACAGAGAGATGGTCAGACAGACAGAAAGATCAGACAGAGAGATGGTCAGACAGACAGAAAGATCAGACAGAGATGGTCAGACAGACAGACAGAAAGCTCAGACAGAGAGATGGTCAGACAGACAGAAAGATCAGACAGAGATGGTCAGACAGACAGACAGAAAGCTCAGACAGAGAGATGGTCAGACAGAAAGATCAGACAGAGAGATAGTCAGAAAGCTCAGACAGAGAGATGGTCAGACAGACAGAACGATCAGACAGAGATGGTCAGACAGACAGACAGAAAGCTCAGACAGAGAGATGGTCAGACAGAAAGATCTGACAGAGAGATAGTCAGAAAGACAGATAGAAATATTAGACAGAGAGATGGTCAGACAAACAGAAAGATCAGACAGAGAGATAGTCAGAAAGACAGACAGAAAGATCAGACAGAGATGGTCAGACAGACAGACAGAAAGCTCAGACAGAGAGATGGTCAGACAGACAGAAAGCTCAGACAGAGAGATGGTCAGACAGAAAGATCAGACAGAGAGATAGTCAGAAAGACAGACAGAAATATTAGACAGAGAGATGGTCAGATAAACAGAAAGATCAGACAGAGGGATAGTCAGAAAGACAGACAGAAATATTAGACAGAGAGATGGTCAGACAGACAGACAGAAAGCTTAGACAGAGAGATGGTCAGACAGACAGAAAGATCAGACAGAGAGATGGTCAGACAGACAGACAGACAGAAAGCTCAGACAGAGAGATGGTCACACAAACAGAAAGATCAGACAGAGAGATGGTCAGACAGACAGACAGAAAGATCAGACAGAGAGATGGTCAGACAGACAGAAAGATCAGACAGAGAGATGGTCAGACAGACAGACAGAAATATTAGACAGAGGTCAGACATAGGTCAGACAGACAGAAAGATTAGACAGAGAGATGGTCAGACACAGACAGAAAGATCAGACAGTAATGGTCAGACAGACAGACAGAAAGATCAGACAGAAATGGTTAGACAGACAAAGTTCAGACAAAGAGATGAGTCAGACAGACAGACAGAAAGTTCAGACAGAGAGATGGGTCAGACAGACAGACAGACAGACAGAAAGTTCAGACAAAGAGATGAGTCAGACAGACAGACAGAAAGATCAGACAGAGAGATGGGTCAGACAGACAGACAGAAAGTTCAGACAAAGAGATGAGTCAGACAGACAGACAGAAAGATCAGACAGAGAGATGGGTCAGACAGACAGACAGAAAGTTCAGACAAAGAGATGAGTCAGACAGACAGACAGAAAGTTCAGACAAAGAGATGAGTCAGACAGACAGACAGAAAGATTAGACAGAGAGATGGTCAGACAGACAGAGAGATAGATCCAATATATCAGACAAACAGAGCAGATTTGTAGTTTAATTACGACAGCTTAGCTTGCTCATGCTAACAGACATGACTGTAGTTCAGTTAGCGCTCGATGCTAAATGTAATAATCACATGATTAAAGTGATAATGAGTTATTTTGAACATCGTTTTCAGTCCGTCACCCGTTGCGTGTCTTACACTTCACAGCGCGCGCTAGCTCACTCAATTCAAGTTCAATTCCTAAAGCGTCTCATTAAATGTTTAAAACATATATAATGTAACTGTCTCTGTGATCGTTAGTTCATTTCCACTCCTCGTCTTCCTCCACGCTAGTTAGCGTGTGTTATCAGCTAGCTTATCACAAACATCCAGATTTCACTGGTTGCCTAGCAACCGAGTTCTTATGACTTTAACTGACGCTAATTTGAGTGCAGTGTGACTCAGAACGCAAATAAAATAAGTTTCACAAACTGTTAGAAACAAACTTTCTCTCTCTCTCTCTCTCTCACACACACACACACACACACACACACACACACACTTACACAGTTTATTTACCTTATCTTTAGCTTGTCACACACTTGAAGGCTTCATCCAAACTGAATACAGATACACTTATAACTGAAAGCTGGCTGCAGGTGTCCGTGTGTGTGTGTCTGTGTGTGTGTGTGTGTGCATCTGCCCTCATGACTGTAAAATGTCTCAGCGACCTCAACTTCCTTTAAACGGTCTCTAGACACACTTCCTCACTGTAAAATCCCCACCTCCCCAATAATACACCACACACACACACACACACACACACACACACACACACACACACACACACACTCCACTTACACCTTTACCCCATACACCATAACACCACAAAACAAGGTTAATCAAAATACAGTAAACACACACACACACACACACACATTTGGAGAATTATTATGGGGACAAAGCACTTCCCTGTGAAGTTGATATTCTGACAGAGTAATGTCAGTGTCATCTCCGCAATGAATAAAGACACACACACACACACACACACACACACTCACACACACACAATGAGCTCATTATTAGATTAACAGCTTTAGATCCATTTCATATTCATCTGCAAAACACAAAAACACATTCACAACAAGAAGAGCTAAACACTAACACCCTACAAGTTCTACAAGCTCCTCCTCCTGCCAGTCCAACACCAATAAGCTCCTCCTCCTGCCAGTCCAACACCAATAAGCTCCGCCTCCTGCCAGTCCAGCACCAATAAGCTCCTCCTCCTGCCAGTCCAAAACCAATAAGCTCCTCCTCCTGCCAGTCCAACACCAATAAGCTCCTCCTCCTGCCAGTCCAACACCAATAAGCTCCTCCTCCTGCCAGTCAAGCACCAATAAGCTCCTCCTCCTGCCAGTCCAGCACCAATAAGCTCCTCCTCCTGCCAGTCCAACACCAATAAGCTCCTCCTCCTGCCAGTCTAACACCAGTAAGCTCCGCCTCCTGCCAGTCTAACACCAGTAAGCTCCGCCTCCTGCCAGTCTAACACCAATAAGCTCCGCCTCCTGCCAGTCTAAAACCAGTAAGCTCCTCCTCCTGCTAGTCTAACACCAGTAAGCTCCGCCTCCTGCCAGTCTAACACCAGTAAGCTCCTCCTCCTGCCAGTCTAACACCAATAAGCTCCGCCTCCTGCCAGTCTAACACCAGTAAGCTCCTCCTCCTGCCAGTCTAACCAATAAGCTCCTCCTCCTGCTAACTTGAGGTCTATAAGCTCCTCCTTCTGCCAGTCCAACACCAATAAGCTCCTCCTCCTGCCAGTCCAGCACCAATAAGCTCCTTTTCCTGCCAGTCCAACACCAATAAGCTCCTCCTCCTGCCAGTCCAGCACCAATAAGCTCCTCCTCCTGCCAGTCCAGCACCAATAAGCTCCTCCTCCTGCCAGTCCAGCACCAATAAGCTCCTCCTCCTGCCAGTCCAGCACCAATAAGCTCCTCCTCCTGCCAGTCCAGCACCAATAAGCTCCTCCTCCTGCCAGTCCAACACCAATAAGCTCCTCCTCCTGCCAGTCTAACACCAGTAAGCTCCGCCTCCTGCCAGTCTAACACCAGTAAGCTCCGCCTCCTGCCAGTCTAACACCAATAAGCTCCGCCTCCTGCCAGTCTAAAACCAGTAAGCTCCTCCTCCTGCTAGTCTAACACCAGTAAGCTCCGCCTCCTGCCAGTCTAACACCAGTAAGCTCCTCCTCCTGCCAGTCTAACACCAATAAGCTCCGCCTCCTGCCAGTCTAACACCAGTAAGCTCCTCCTCCTGCCAGTCTAACCAATAAGCTCCTCCTCCTGCTAACTTGAGGTCTATAAGCTCCTCCTTCTGCCAGTCTAACACCAATAAGCTCCTCCTCCTGCCAATTTGAGGTCTATAAGCTCCTCCTCCTCCTGCCAGTCTAACACCAATAAGCTCCTCCTCCTGCCAACTTGAGGTCTATAAGCTCCTCCTCCTCCTACCAGTCTAACACCGGTAAGCTCCTCCTCCTGCCAGTCTAACACCAATAAGCTCCTCCTCCTGCCAACTTGAGGTCTATAAGCTCCTCCTCCTCCTGCCAGTCTAACACCAGTAAGCTCCTCCTTCTGCCAACTTGAGGTCTATAGGCCTCTTCTCCTGCCAATCTAACACCAATAAGCTCCTCCTCCTGCCAGTCTAACACCAATAAGCTCCTCCTCCTGCCAGTCTAACACCAATAAACTCCTCCTCCTGCCAACTTGAGGTCTATTGAGGCCACTTCGAGACCAAAAAGCTCCTCCTAGAGCCATTCTATCCATCTGCTTTTATTTTTTCTCATTAAACTTATGACCTTTGACCTTTTATATGCATTATAAAACATCTCGATAATATCGTACACCAGAATATAAGGGTTAAATGTGGTGATGTGAGATGATGAGAAAGAATCAGACTCACCATCTGAGAGTGACTCCGGGGGCAGTCTGTAATGTCCTCCACCTTCTCATTCGCTGCAGGGGGGGAAAAGCAGAACTTTGAGCTGTATCTCACAGACACACACACACACACTCACACACACAAACCACGCCTTCACTGTCCGTGACTCTCCGCCATGAGGGAGCCAGAACTGAAACTAAACCATGTGTGTGTGAGTGTGTGTGTGTGTGTGTGTGTGTGTGTGTGTGTCAATATATATATACTGAGTCCTGTCCGGCTGTTACTTCATCAGCTGTTGACTGAAAGTTTTTGAGCTGCCAGAATCAAGGGCAAGGCTAGTTTCAGATCCGCCCAGAGGAGGGAAAACACACACACACACACACACACACACACACAAATATGCTGGACTTGTTTAAGGAAACACATGGGACACAGATGCATTACTACAGATGAGAGACTGATGCGTGTGTGTGTGTGTGTGTTTGTGTGTGGTGGATGTGAGCTTACTATTTCTGATGTTTCCCAGTATTTATATATTTTTTATATTTATATTTTTTATTATATTGTGATATTATCATCTTAAACAAACACACCTAAGCTCGCGCTTCTAGTGTTAATGTCATAATTTTTAAATTGTTCAAATAAAATGAATAAACACTAAAACTCCATCACTGGCTACAATGCGATGACTTTGCTTTAAACAGTCCAAGTTCACACTGAGGATTGAGTTTGGGCCGGTTTGGGGGTAAGACTTGGAGAAAAGCGCTATCCATCCTCTTCCACATACACGAGTTCACTCTCAGATGCCTACAATTGGCTAGTGTCTCTGTGATTGACAGGGAAGACGGAAGCAAGACCCTCCCACACAAACAGCACGGCTGTGGAATCCTTTGGGACTTTATATTTTTCTGACTTTTGGAATAGCGCAGACTATCATAGAACCGATCATTAGCACTCATACACTGTGATGTGGCGTAGTGTTCTTACCGATGATCTGTATGATATGCGCTAGAAGGACTCCGTCGGGAATGTCTAGTGTTAAATCCTTGATTAGTCGAGGGCAGCCTGCTTTGCTCAGATAGTGATTCGCCCAATCAGTGTAAATCTGCAACACACACACAAAAAAAGTCATGTTAATTTAATAAGCTAGCTGTCCAAGCTAGTGCTACAGTCAGTCTGACAGATAATAATAATAATAATAATAATAATAACAACAACAACAACACGTTCTGCTGCTTCTGAGGACAGGAGCATTTCCCTCTGGGTTTCATTCCTCATTCTTTCAATCTGGGAGCCAATTAAAGGTCCCGTATGAGCCTCCCTTTTAACAAGCTACCATAGCATTTAAAGGTCTCCTATATGTGTCTGCTAATGTTTCAGCTCAACTCCTGCGTAAATAATATTTCAAGGTCTGTAGCTTTATATGAAAACTAGCTACTGACGCCCCCGCACCGTTCCCTCCAAACAACCCCTTTGTGAAAGTGCATTTTTCTAGCCAAAGAGAATGCAAGAAACAGGACATTTATGTAAGCAGAGGTTTGTTGTATTGCCATACTAAGTGGGACATTTGAACGGTGTCTTCTAGCACATTAATGGACCCTTTTTCTTTTTTCTTTAAACATACTTTTTTTCCGTTATTGTTCTACGTGTGAGATGTAAAACCAGTGATGTGGAACTTGCTAGCTACATGGTTTTAAATAAACTGTGTCTGCACGTGTGTTATGGTTAAACCTGTCCTCTGTTATGGGCTACTTCCTGGTTTTCTTTCCAATTACGTATTTTAGATTTAGATTAATTGCAGGACTGAACTCTTGTGAGCTTGACATCCTGACTTGCTTAGTTCAGTTCACATGGAAAGTTTAACTCCCTAAACTCGGTGAACTTTCTTCTGGTAAAAAGCAAACACATGGATTTGAAAAAATGAGACATTTCTTTTTTCTTTCCAAAGATGCAGACACTCGTAAACGCTAATTCGGCGAGCATTCGTAACCAGGCTCGGATGGCTGTTCCGCAAAAAAACAAAAGTCCTCATAAAACCCTAACGACTCAATTTAAGATCAGTCACATCCAATTAAACCCATTTCAGTCAGAAACACTCGCTGCCTTTGAAACGTTGCTTTGTGTTGTGGTTGGAGCCCACGATGACAAGTGCAGTGAAGGACTCCTCTCAGTTAGTCATGTCCTTTCTCAAACATGACGCTAATGGACTCGGACAATAACCAAGCGCGATGTTCTTACACAATACACCACGGGAATACTCGGGGGATATGACTGATCAGCATGTGGTAGGCTACCTCTGGAACCTCAACAGACTTCTTGGGACCAAGCATTGCAATTGAAATTCAAGACCTCAGACCTAAATTCAGGTGGCATTATCGCTTTCACATGGCTGCCACGCTTGTCTTATGTCTCTTAAAATATTTGGTCAACATTTTCACAGTTCTGCTACACACTTCTGCTATGTCAAACAAACCAAAAGGACCTCATGACTTCTCAGAAACCAGGTAACACAAATCACACAACAGTACTGTTTGAGCTTCTCCACCAAACCCAGTAGTCTTTTTCAATTCCTGAAAAGACAATATATGCCTTGTGACATCCTACAGTGGCAACTTTCTGTGATGTACATTGGAGGGAAAGATGTAGAGATGTTAGAGAAAGTAAAAATTTCCCTCATTCATGGGGCATTCCACAGGGGTAAATTATGGGCCCGCTTAAATAAACACATTTTTGCCAATGTTTCACTATTTCTTTACCAAGTGAATGCAGATGTCAGACCTCCCACAATGGTCTGCTGTGTGTGTGTGTGTGTGTGTGTGTGTGTGTGTTAATGCTCCAGCTAAAATCCTAACATATTTTTCATGCCTAAAACTTGTTATGTCACTCCTTTATCAAACATGCTGTTTCAGTATCTGCTTCTTAGCCACGCCCAACAGAAAACAACAGAGCTGAGCAACAAGCTGGGGGACAGGCTTCTCATATATGAGGTCACATTAGGGGAAAATCAAATTGACTAGTGTAGTTAACAAGTGCATAGTACACAATACAAAAAAAAAAGGACACTAACAAGTAGACAATACAAAAAAAGAAGAAGCAGGGAATGTTTTTTTCATGTTTTTAAAATAAAAATAAAATACTAAAAAAATGAATTTTAAACATTGGGTCTCCTTCAAAGCTTTCTAACTTAAATTAAGGGATTCATTCTCACTTATAAATGAATGAATAAATAATAGCGATAGTGTAATAGAAATAGTGTAATAACTGGTTGACCCTGAAAATGCACAAAATCAACCTAAATATTTTCAAAAGGCTCTAGCTTGACCAGTAATGACAGAGGCGGTCTACAGGAAGTGATGTTAGCACTGCTTACTGTGTAAACAGAGCTTCTGTTCTGTGTTTGATGAATTCGCCAACACACACTTTTATGTTGGAGAACACGTCAGACTCTGTTTATAACAAAGCCTTCAAGTTAAAATTAGTCATAGCGTTGTTGCTGATTGACGTCGGTTTCCATGGTTACAGAGCCGTCACTGTGTAAAGTCCCTATTATCATGACTGACTGAGCGTGAATCTGACACGCACCACTTCCGCACTCCTAACCGAGCATGAATTTAAAAGGTGCCTCTTATCAAGAAACGTGATCCCGACTCGGCTAGCGCGCACTCCGGGGTGTTCTCCTGCTCACGGAGTGATGGATCCCAGCGGAGGCAGAGTGTGCTCCTCTTACGCAGCATGTTAATGAGCGTGCCAATAAAAATAGACTGAAGTCACCACAAAAGTGCCTGCCATCTGAGAGCTGTTTTAACGTCCGCAGAGACGACAAAGCGAAACGAGAGGTTTCTGTTCGTCTGCCAGGAAAATATCAACTGCTCTTCACAGCCAAGGAAACAAACAATGGATAAAAGCTGAAGAGAAAGTGGCCAATCCCACAGCGCCGCATGATTACCAGTCATTATACTCCATTAAAGAGTGTGTATGTGTGTGTGTGCGCTGCATCTTGTTCTATAACAAATAGGTGAATCAGCAAGAAAGAAACATGACAGTAGATGAAAATGGATTGTGTAGTGTTTTCTCCAGCTCTACTATGAGAACACTGAGCGATTTCTCTAAAAAGACAAAATAAATAGGTTAATTAGTATGCTACTTACTTAGACAAGCTACTGTAGCTACTCACTAAGACCAAACTAGCCGAAGTATCATCGCTGGATCCAAGGGCTGTACTGACTAGCGCTCAGATAAAGAAAACGTTAAATTAATTCAATTATCAAAAGATTTTTGCAGTTAAAGTTAACGCGTTAACGCATGTGATTAATCTAGAAACATTTGACCAAGTTCGCCCCTAATGGCTTTCCATAATGACAGCGCAGTTACCTGGCTGTGTGTGATAACGGCACATGTATTGCAGACGATAAGACGACTGAGGAACATCACCAGGTCTGTTGAATGGCAGGTTTTATTCTGAAAAGCTTCTGGATGGTAGTTAAGATAAACCCAAAGTTGTGTGCTCGAGCTGCCTTCAATGGGAAATACTTAACAAGAATACATTAAACATAAGACGTGGGAACGGTGGCTCAGGCCACTAAGATTGTTGTTGTTTTAAGATCTGGGTTCAAGCCTTGTCGTCTGTAGGTTGCCACACCCCCATACTGCCCACTGCATTCATTTTAATGTAGGCTAATATTTGTTGAATGTTAATGTTTAAGATGTTATAAAACTGCATAATCTGTTTCCTCTAACCATTTCTGTATTCCACCATTGTACAATTATAATGCAAGTAAATCTGAGCATTTTAATATTGTGATTAATCGTAATTAATTTGATTCCAATTTATTCAATTGACAGGACTAGATTGAATATAAGGAGTCAAATCAAATTAGAAGTCACATTAAGAGTCAAATCAAACCAGAAGTTAACTTAAATACAGTAAGGGGTCAAAATAAATCATGAGTCAATTCAACTCAGGAGTCAAATCAAATAAGGAGTCAATCCAAGAGTAAAATCAAATGAGAAGTCCAATTAAATCAGGTGGGAGAGTAAACCTATTGAGAGTCATAAGTCAGTTTGACCTTGAATCAAATAAACACTATAAAATGGAAAGTCTAAATCTATTAGGAAGTCATAAAGTTACTGGATGATTCTGAATAAAACTATCAGTCAAATCTCTGAGCTGTGACGCATGAGTTACCCAGATAGCACAGGTATATCGTGGAGACGTCTGCTAAAAAGCGTGTCATCTGGTAAACATCACGTTCGTTTTTTATAGTCGTATTTTGATCGTCTGTAGATCGCCTGTGAGAGGTTTTAAATGATACATCGTCTTTACATCTATACGACGTCTATACGACGTATCTTTATCATCCGAAGTTTGCTGGTACTGTATGTAGACGGAAAATATATATAAATGATCTGGAAATAGAGTGGAGAAACACCAAATGAGAATCAACCAGAAGGTGGCGGTAGTGCAACACTTACGGATGCAAGCCACCGTTAAACTCCGAAGAAGAAGAAGAGATTGTTGAGAAGACAAACGTTTGTCGGGCGTGTGGAAAAGGTAAGCAGGAATTAATTCCCATCTTTCTAAATAGAAACGAAATACTAAACATAAATGTCACCTGCTGTTTAGCGATGTTTAGTCACGTTATTTTGGTTTAAGCTATTTATTGTATTTTTAATCACACTTAAAATACCAACGGTTATATGCGCGTGCTTAATCTGCGGTTCGGTTCTGGTTTCGGTCTGTTCTCATGAGTTGTGAAGCGAGAGGAAGAAAGTATAAATATTGTTCAGTTGATAAATTAAGTATCATGAATTTTAATTGAATCTATTTCTGTATTTTTTCACAGGAGTTTGTGAGTGAAAGTGTCCTGTCTGCATCTGACTTCAGGAGTTTCCTGACCAACTGTCTCTAACGGTCATATTTAAAAGTCATAACGGACAGTTATAAAGTACAAAACGTTTCTGTTGGTGTTTAATTGTTTTTCTATGATTAATACTTATTTGTGGTGTTTTATGTTTTTTACATCTTTTTAAATTGAGACCTCATTTGTAAGTTGCTGCTGGTGTAAAACAGGGTTTTTATTAAATATAAAATAAAAATCTCCGTTTTATCCCGGTTGTCTTATGCTTCCTTCCTTCACAGAATTCTGTTGATCATGGTTAATTATAATTAACCCAGGGTATTTAATTAAAATAATGGGGGGGTGTTTTAATAAAACGACGTCTATCCGACATCAATCAGACCTTTGGCAGATGTATAAACATCTGATTAACAACGTCTAAAGAGCGGATCAGGGACGTTTTAATTTATTTACGTTCCTAAATACGTAGGCTAAGCATCGTTCTAACATCGGGCATGGACGTCTCGGTGACGTCTCCCAGATGAGCAAACGCCCTCTCCCAGACATTTGCCAGATGAAAAAGATAACGGCGCATAGACGTCTCCGCGACATGTGTGTGCTATATGGGTATAGACTCGTTATCCAGAGCCAAATCCTGTACTACTGTATGTACTATGCACTCTAAATCCTGAGTCGAATCCCATACTGTACACTCTGAATCCTGAGTCGAATCCCATACTGTACACTCTGAATCCTGAGTCGAATCCCGTACTGTACACTCTGAATCCTGAGTCGAATCCCGCACTGTACACTCTGAATCCTGAGTCGAATCCCGTACTGTACACTCTGAATCCTGAGTCGAATCCCGTACTGTACACTCTGAATCCTGAGTCGAATCTCATACTGTACACTCTGAATCCTGGGTCGAATCCCGTACTGTACACTCTGAATCCTGAGTCGAATCCCGTACTGTACACTCTAAATCCTGAGTCGAATCTCATACTGTACACTCTGAATCCTGAGTCGAATCCCGTACTGTACACTCTGAATCCTGAGTCGAATCCCGTACTGTACACTCTGAATCCTGGGTCGAATCCCGTACTGTACACTCTGAATCCTGAGTCGAATCCCGTACTGTACACTCTGAATCCTGGGTCGAATCCCGTACTGTACACTCTGAATCCTGAGTCGAATCCCGTACTGTACACTCTGAATCCTGGGTCAAATCCCGTACTGTACACTCTGAATCCTGGGTCGAATCCCGTACTGTACACTCTGAATCCTGAGTCGAATCCCGTACTGTACACTCTGAATCCTGGGTCGAATCCCGTACTGTACACTCTGAATCCTGGGTCGAATCCCGTACTGTACACTCTGAATCCTGAGTCGAATCCCGTACTGTACACTCTGAATCCTGGGTCGAATCCCATACTGTACACTCTGAATCCTGAGTCGAATCCCATACTGTACACTCTGAATCCTGAGTCGAATCCCATACTGTACACTCTGAATCCTGAGTCGAATCCCGTACTGTATAATCCTAAGACTTGAAGTTGAACCTGAGAGGCTTAAATCTCCATCACTGAACCGCCTCATGCAACATGACAGTTCAAAGCCACAGATTATTGACTCTGTGATCAGTGAGATTATTATTACAGTCAGAGATTCACATGACATCATTAAAGAAGCATCATGACATCATTACAAACTGCACGCTGGATAGAAACATCATGCTTACACAATTAAATAAACATTACACTTCTGTTGCTGCGCAGGTAATTTATGATGCGTCACTCTTTTCCTCCGGCTTACACTCCTCTCTTCAGGCTGAAGCTCTTAAAGCTAGTGAGCACACACACACACACACAGTGTCCTGATGAGCACATTCTTGCCTGGCAGATGCATCGCAGTAGCCATGCCACCCTCAATACTTAATGCATTAACACACACACACACACACACACACACCCTCAACATATGTCTTTATACCCGACCAGCGCTTAGCATCAATACTTCTGTCCTTGCCAGTTCCTTTAGCTTAATGATTCTGTGTGTGTGTGTGTGTGTGTGTGTGTGTGTGTGTACCTGTCAGGAGTGTGTGAGCTGTCATATTGTCCGTCGTCTACCTCCTGCCGATAATACCAGCTGAGTATGTGTGTGTGAAAGAGAGAGGCAGAGTTGCAGACTCTGCAGGTATAGACTGCAGTTATAACACAGGACCACCAGCAGGGGGAAACACACATCACTTTTTCAACTTGAATGGGACAAATTGTGTGTGTGTGTGTGTGTGTGTGTGTGAGTTCAGTTTCTGCAGAAAGCAGACTTGCTGATGTTTCACACACATTGTTCACACTGAGCTTGCGGTAATAAGGTGATATGGTGTCAGGGGTAGCTCAGTGGTTAAGGCATTGGACTCCCACAACCACCAAACTGTCCCTGTTGGGCCCTTGAGCGAGGCCCTAACCCTCAACTGCTCAGATGTGTAGTGAGATAAATGTAAGTTGCTCTGGATAAGAGCGTCTGGCAAATACCTCAATGTAAATGAGATAATTTTCTCCCTGAGATTGTAGCCCTACTGCATATGTTTTTTTTACATGGGTGTCACAGCAGTGCTCGCACTCAAACATCAGAAGTGTCTCAGACTTCTTTAGTCTGAAATTTCTCAACTCGCCACACAAGCAACTTATTCGCTTATAAAACACAACAGATGAATCTGGACACTATTTAGATCAGATAATGTAAACCCAGCTTCAGACACACCACTGAAACACGGCAGAGCTAGCACTCTGGGACATTATGGGGACTTAAACAAGGTCCGAGTCTATTCAGAATTTTTATAATTTGTCTAATTTACATTTACATTTACATTTACATTTAGGCATTTGGCAGACGCTCTTATCCAGAGCGACTTACAAAAAGTGCTTTAATGTTTACAACATTGGATACATACTTACACTGGGTTAACTAGGTTAATAACTAATTTAACTGGTGGCTCAGACGGCTAAGGCTCTAGGATATTGACTTGGGGATCTGAGGACATGGGTTCAAGCCCTGCCGTCAGTGGCAGACTACCCAGCCACTGCATGTAGTTAGAAAAATGGAAGGGTTGTATCATCTGGTATTAAACCGGTGTGGATCGAATGGTCCGCTTTGTTGACTCTTTGATAGGAGCAGCCGAAAGAAAGTTCAACTAATAACGTCATCTCGAAACTAGGCAGTACAGTGTTGTAGTGGTTAGCACTGTGGCCTCACACCAACAGGGTTGAGGGTTTGATTTCCACCTCAGGGTCTGTGTGTGGAGTTTGCATGTTCCCCCCATGCTTAGTGGGTTTCCTCCGGGTTCTCTGGCTTCCTCCCACAGTCCAAAGACAGGCAGGTTGGGCTAATTGGTGTTTTCCAAATTCAATGTAGTGGCAGATGGACTGGCACCCCATCCAAGGTGTACCTCGCCTCGTGCTCCAAGTCCCCTGGGATTGACCCCAGGCCCCCACGACCCTGTACAGGAGATCGTACTGTAGGTAATCTTAGAGCATTAATCAGGAAGCCCATCAGAGTTTAATATGGTTAGTGAACGCCCGAAGACAGTTTGGTAAGTAATTCTAAGTACATGGTATTCATTGGTTATTTCGTAAACAATTCGTAGCTGAGAAACATCAAGGATTTCATTCCGAGACAAAAGTTCAGGAAAAATTCTGCAAAAAGTTCAGGAATGTAGGAAAGCCCTCCTTAATCTTCTAGTTAGAGAAAGGGCAACATTCCACACAGTGTAAGGAGCCTAAACACTTCATCTGTCTCATTTTAATTAATTAATGATTTAAATAATAAACCCTGGCACAGCAGAAGCTGGGTTTAGCCTGAGACGCGAGTCTGACTCGAGGGAGGACGTTGCTGCAGTGTGTCGTATTCCTGTCTATCAGACGTCACTCTGTGACAGCAGACACAAGACGGCATTGTGAGCTCTGACAGGAAGTGAGCTGGGACACTTCCCGTGGGAAAAAGCAAGATTTAGCTGGTTCTTTTCACACACACATACACACAGACACCGTCTATCTCTCCAGGTTCGACATTATCACAGCTGATGGAGCAGAAATCTGACATTTACAGCCTCACACTTGGTAAGTAAGTGTGAATTTATGAAGAGATGCAGGAGATGCTGTAATACACTGCTAATTGTGTTCTAGATTCCAGACATAAGGACGTCTGGAATGATCTTGGACCTTTAGATATATTTTTTTACTTTTTTTTTTTAGCTATTTGGGGATGAATGACAACAAGGGCTTTAGGTGTCACAGCACAGGGACATTCTTCTCTTGGCGTATCCACGCTTGTTCGGAAGCCGGGGTCAGAGCACAGGGTCAGGGTGGGTGGATGGTGACGCTGGGGCTGGAATCCACGACCTTATGATCAGAATCAGTTCTCTGCGCTGTCACACACTGCATGATATTTTCCAGGCCGTTTGATTTGTAATGCCATGAGTCGAGTTTTATTGCTAAAGGAAAAACTGGAGTGGAAAAGTATTTTATTTTTCACCAGTTGTGTTAATAATTGACAAGACAAGCAAAGAGATTTGACCACAACTCTGATGGATTTAAAATAAATCCCACTCTACATCGTCATCATTTTCTGAGCAAAGAAACTTACGAGATTTCCTTTATATGTCCACTTATTCCACTTTAGAACACAATATCAGCAGTGTTAACTTCTGGGGTCAAATCCCAAATATAGTGTTAAATGGAAAGCTAGTGTGCTATATAGGGTGTATAATCCCTTGATCAGAGGGATTTGCTATACAGCCTTGTGTTAGAAGCTGAACAGAACGACACGGACGGTTCAGAGGCGATTCGGAACGACTTAGAAGTGTTAAGACATTAACCACTGGACAACACCTGGGACGCTGGGTGATACTATACATACGGTTAAACTGTCCATTATAACCAGTCCTAGAACACCTCTTCACCAATCAGATTCCTCGGTTGGAAGTAACTGTTGTATAATAAATCATATTGTATAGTATTGTATCACACGGTATAGTGTTGTATGAAGAGTGTCACAATATATTGCGTAGTATTATTTGTACCATATTGTTTCTCATGGCTTTGTACTGTATTATATCAGATCATGTATTGTGTAGTAGTCTATTGTGTGTTACCACATAGTACTGTATCATGTTGTAGCTTATAATATTGTAGTACATTGTATTGTATCATACCATATCATTGCATAGTACAGTATATATCACATTGTGGTACATATACTGTTGTATTGTATTATATAAGTTGGTATTATTTTATATTGTACTGTATTGTATCACATTGATCACCAGGATGGGTTTTCTTAAAGTGAAGTTAAAGTGAAGTGTCCCTCTGCAGTGTTTAGACCTGTGTGATGGGGAAAGCTGATGAAATAAAAAGAGTTTTTGGCAATCGCACTCGTTGCATTTCATTTCCATATGGAAGTTAATAGCATGTTTTAGTGTGCGTGTGTGTGTGTGTGTGTAATGGCATGTTGTTATGTGCGTATTGCACATTCAATAAACATCTGAAGTCACTGTAACACAGAAAATGATTTATTTTATGAGCAGAATTAATCACACACTGCAGTCACCAATAAAGTTAATTGAGTTTGTTTGAAGGTTGAACGTGCATCACAGAGTCGGTCTGTTAGTCTGACACACACACACACACATACACATACAGTCTGATGCTTTACAGCTGCATCACAGATTAATTAAACCATCCTTTCTGCAAATCCCTCAGGAAGCAAAAACCTGTAAAAATCAATGGGAGATGATGAAGTGTGTTAAATCCCAAAGCGACACCCTATCAGCATTCCCCAACACACACACACACACACACACACACACATACACACACACACACACACAGCAATGCTTTCCATCAAATACCAACAACCTGTTTCAACACACACACACACACACACACACACACACACACACACACAAATTAAAGACAAACACCAACATTAACCACTTAACACATCACTTTGCACAAAACAGCAAGATTGAGGACTCATCACCAAACTTGTTGAATGCTGGTGTTTGATGGTGAATGCTGGTGTTTGATGGTGAATGCTGGTGTTTGATGGTGAATGTTGGTGTTTGGTGGTGAATGTTGGTGTTTGGTGGTGAATGCTGGTGTTCGATGGTGAATGTTGGTGTTCGATGGTGAATGTTGGTGTTTGATGGTGAATGCTGGTGTTTGATGGTGAATGCTGGTGTTTGATGGTGAATGCTAGTGTTTGGTGGTGAATGTTGGTGTTTGATGCTGATTGTTTGTGTTTGATGGTGAATGTTGGTGTTTGATGGTGAATTCTGGTGTTTGATGGTGAATGTTGGTGTTCAATGGCGAATGTTGGTGTTTGATGGTGAATGTTGGTGTTTGATGGTGAATTCTGGTGTTTGATGGTGAATTCCGGTGTTTGATGGTGAATGCTGGTGTTTGATGGTGAATTCTGGTGTTTGATGGTGAATGTTGGTGTTCGATGGTGAATGTTGGTGTTTGATGGTGAATTCCGGTGTTTGATGGTGAATTCCGGTGTTTGATGGTGAATGTTGGTGTTTGATGATGAATGTTGGTGTTTGATGGTATGTGTTGGTGTTTGATGGTAAATGTTGGTGTTTGGTGGTGAATGCTGGTGTTTGATGGTGAATGCTGGTGTTTGATGGTGAATGCTGGTGTTTGATGGTGAATGTTGGTGTTTGGTGGTGAATGTTGGTGTTTGATGCTAATTGTTGGTGTTTGATGGTGAATGTTGGTGTTCGATGGTGAATGTTGGTGTTCGATGGTGAATGTTGGTGTTTGATGGTGAATTCTGGTGTTTGATGGTGAATTCCGGTGTTTGATGGTGAATGTTGGTGTTTGATGAAGAATGAAGGTGTTTGATGAATGTCAGTGCTTGATAATGTTTGCTGGTGTTAGAGAATGTTAGCGCTCAGTGCAGAATGGCAGAGTTCATTGTTATTTTAATGTTGTTTGTTGGTGTTTGACGTAGTTCTATCATGTGATCTGAAATCGTGGAGACAGAAGGCTTCCACACACAACATAAAAAACATCTGGAAGGCATTTTTACAGCAAGCTCGCTCTGCTTTTAAAATGCATGTCACATTTTAAAGCCATTTGCCCTCAGTCGCTCTCTTCCACCCAGTGAAACTGTCATTATCTTGTCCAAAGCCTTGATTCCACTTAATCCTCCCATAATGACCCACAGCACTCACCCATAAACCAGAAAAACGGAGCAAAAAAAACATCTACAAACATCGCAAAACTCGAGACCTACAATCTCAGATATCCGCTGGATTGGAAAATACCTCTGGAAGTGGAAAATAGGGATCCTGGTTTAGGATGGCGAACTAAATAGAAACGCTATTACACACATACACACGCTTGTGTTAAATGCCTGAGTCCACAAGAAAGTCGAAGGGCCGCAGAAAACAACTGTGCAGTGTTAAACTCTCATTTGGAACAAAAAGGAAATCAATATTCTGGAGATTCTCAGGAGATTAAAAGCATAATTGTTTTCCAAACGATAAATCTAAGAGCGGAATTCTGCCTAAACAGCATTTCTCTGCATGATATCGAAGCTGGTGTGAAGAAAATCCATTGCATGATCGCCGGCGTAGCTGTCGAGCGATTCCTCTCTAACAGATATGCTGTGGCAATGCTGCACGTATCTGGCATCCATTTCCAGAGAGACAGCCGCGGTTAGTTAGCGCGTAAACATACACACACAGTACCGAAACACACAGAGAGGGTGAGGCGGGTCACACGGCACTTTTCTAAACCACCACTTTACACTGTTATAGCTGTGTGTCCAAATATGTTCTGACACTCGAGAGGAAAATTAGAGGCAGCGCTCAGCCTTGAAACGGCTAAAAGAAGGCTAATGTGGCGACCTGACTGATTTAATGCTAGTCACAGATGGCAGCGCTGAAATAAAACACAACCCTGTGTGTGTGTTGCTGTTATGGGAAAATAATCCTAGCTGGAGCGGCACGATGAAGCGCAATTACTGTTACAATACCAAAGTGATTCGTTTCCTGTGGCTGCATGTCCCCAAGTGTTTTATTCCTCTTAAACTGCTGGATTCAGATTACACTCATTATAGTTTATCTCATTATCACTACGTTGTATTATTTTATCTGTTTATAGTTACTTAGACAGTTCACAGCTATAAAGTCATTTTCTTATTCCCTTTGATGTTTTTTTTTCTTTTTAATTAAAGTATATTTTTTTATACTTCTCAGTTTACAGTTACATGTTGCACATTCTGGATAATTTATATAGTTTTATATATTACTATTTTGCAGATTTTGTATATTTCTATTCTGTAACTTTTGTAAATCTTAAAATTTGTAAATTTTTTAAATATGTATTTTTTGTTGCAATGTTTATCTTAGGTTTAATTGTCTTCTTCTAGTGCAATTTTCCTTTTACTGTAGTGAAATCTTTCTATTTATTATATATTTCAACATTTAATCTTTTTATTGCATATCCTGGTTGTGGTTGTGTACTGTAGGGAAAAAAAAAAAAAAAAAATATATATATATATATATATATATATATATATATATATATATATATATATATATTCTTCCTCTTCCTCTGACCTCTTTGAGCTGTTTGTAAAATTTTTAAATTTTAATGATAATAAATAGAAAGTTTCTTGTGAAAAACTTGCAATTCATGTCATATAAACCTGACATGAACCTGACACCTGACATGTCATGAGACGAGTCGTATTATCTTCCAGATAAATTGTGTGTAAGTGTATAAAAGATCCTTGTATCAGGATTACAGGGTATTCTTTTTTTATCTAAACATCATATGGTTTAAAGAGATGAATCCAGTTCTTTAGTTATTAGGAGCTGTCTTAGGATATACACAAAATTGTGAAGATTTTGTGGGCGTGGCCTGTCCTGAATAGGGTTTAGTGCTTCAGTGTGCACGGAATAAAAATATTTTTTCATATTGTAAAATTAACAAAACAATTTTTCTTAATTTTTTTTTCTTTTTCTTTTTGCTATTGCAGCTGTTTGAACACATGTAATTCACTGTGTAAAGCATTTTGAAGTTAAACTAACTTTGATAAAAACTCCTGAAACTCCTGTTTTGTTGTAAAATAGTTCCTCTCAATTATTTAACATTTAAACACTTTTAAAATTTATAAAATGGAAGTACTAGGGCTTGTAAAAGACCATACATTTTAAAATTAATGTACAACAACAAGCTGCAATAAAAACAACATCAACAACAATTAAAAAAGTAAGCACGTAGAATTAACCCGGGCTTAGAGTAGAGCCTTGAGTAATGCCACTTTTATCAGTAATTTATTACAGTTTTATCGGAAAACGAATCTTCACTCTCACTTACGTGTGTTGAGACCTTTCCGTGCCTCTGAGTGACATTCTACTCCCGAGCCTTAGCGCTGCACTGTAATTAGCGTGCTGCTAGCTGAACGTGTAGGAGCCACTTCTACCAAGAAATCACCCAACCCCAAAAAAAGTACACAGCTAACCAGCAATTTGTCTCACACACTCACAGACAGTTTCGAAACAGCGAAAAAGGGGAACAAAAAAGGCAATACTGAAAAGAATCTAACAGACGATACAAATGGTAAACTTCAACCCTGATAAATAAATAGATCGGTTTCAGATTAGCGATGCAGTTAGCAGTCGGCTGTCAGTAATTATTCACAGTGTCTGCTCATAGAAGATAATTAACTCAGTGTTTGTAATATATATACACACACACACACTTAGGATCTGAACTCGGTGACATTTAATAAGACTGAAATTTAAACCCCTCAGTGGCGATGCATCATTACTTCACTACGGTCTTGGCTTTTAACCACCTCTTTTTTTTTCTCTGGCACAAAATCCAGACACGGTGAATAAATTTGGGTCGCGTCCCAATTCCAATTTTACGTCCGAGTGCTCTTACGAGAATAGCGGCCTCATCAAGGCTCCCTCCCACACGATAGAAAACAAACACAATTCATTATAGAGAGTGTTCTTGATATTAATCCTTGTCTATATCTTACGTGATTTTAATCACTGATTCACTGATTCTTTAGTGTGTTTTAAACAGCATTGTTATGTTAAACCCGAACAGCCACACACACATTTTATTTTCACGTTTAATATTTTTTTATGATCTATCTGATACCGGAGGCATGGTGGCTTAGTGGTTAGCACTGCGGCCTCACACCTCCAGGATCTGGGTTTGATTTCCACCTTGTGGTCTGTGGGTGGAGTTTGCATGTTCTTCCCGTGCTTGGTGGGTTTCCTCTGGGTACCCCGGTTTCCTCCCACAATCCAAAGACTGTGTAGGGGTAGCTCAGTGGTTTAGGTGTTGGACCGAAGTCTGGAAGGTCCCAGGTTCAAATCCTGCTGTCACCAAGTTGCCACTGTTGCGCCCTTGAGCAAGGCCCTCAACTTTTAACTGCTCAGATGTATAATGAGATAAAAAACGAAGTTGCCAAATTATGAAATGTAAATGCAAGGATTGGCACCCCATCCAGGATGTACCCTGCCTCGTGCCCAAAGGGCTTCAAGCCTCCGTGACCCTGTGTACAGGATAAAGCGGTATAGATGATAAATGAGTGAGAATCTGATACCTTACTAATGCCTTTGAGATGCCGGTTTACGTGATGTGAATCAAACCTGAGTCAGTATTTTATGTTTTAGTGCTCAATACCACTAATACACAGTAGAGGGAGCTCTATCACACACCACACACCTATACTACCTACACACACTCTCTCTCTGTCGCTCTCTCTCACACACACACACACACAAATACAATGCTTACTACAGTAACAGTTTGTGGCTTATTACTTAGGACACTAGTGTGTGATTTGGGTCGTAGACAATGACGTATATGTTTTTTGTAGTGACCTCTTGTTCTGTAGATTTCCAGTAGTCCTACTGTGGATATGTAGATACGTATGTCTACTCAAAATGCCTTCTTCCCTTCATCACTGGTTTCTGGCCCATCGTTCTCTCTGTAGTGAGCTTCATTCCTCCTTGAGCTTGCTTGTTCCTTAGTTTCTAGTGACCTCATGCTCTGTAATTTCCTGAACCCCTGGATATCATGGTCCCCTAGTTAAAGAGTCCCCTGTTCCCAGTGTCCCACCTTTTCCATTGTCCTTCATGTCACTCCTTTCTAATTAATAATGGACATCACTGCTGTTTATCATTTACTATGATTGTATTTGGTTTGGGACGGAGCCCATCACTGCTGTGTGTCCTTTATTGACGTCAGTTTGTCTGTTCTCTCTCTCTCTCTCTCTCTTTCTCTCTCTCCCTCTCTCACACACATTGTCCAAGTTATTTTTGTCCACTTAAGGGTAAAAAAATGTAAATTATAAAGCGGAGAGCAATAATGACTGCAACATGACCACCGTCTCAAACCTTAAGCTATAAAACAGTTTTTCATCACCTAAACACACACGCACACACACACACACACACACACAGGTTTCATATCACATTTAACCCCAGGCCAAAAAAGGAGCCACATTACTGAAAGGGGTTTCAGGGTCACTAAGTGTGTGTGTGTGTGTGTGTGTGTGTGGGTGTGGGTGGGTGTGTGTGTGTTTCTATATCTATTCATTTTGAATGTTTAAATTCAAGAAAAGCAAAAATAGTTATAAATCATAAAAGATATAATATTATTATGTAATCTTATCTGTGACTCAATTCTGACTCAAATCATTTGAGTCAAACTTTCAAATGAACCAAATTCATTGTGTCAGTAAGGTGAATCCTGTGTGTGTGTGTGTGGTCTTATGTTCATGTTAAATATAAATAGACCTATTTATTTAAATATATATATATATATATATATATATATATATATATATATATATATAAATATATATATATAAATAATAAGGATAAGTAGCTCTGCGTTATCAGTGACTCAGGTCTGATTCAATTCCTGTGAGTCAAATGAAGGAATCATAAAACCTGTGTGTGTGTGTGTGTGTGTGTGTGTGTGTGTGTGTGTGTGTGATGGATGAGGTTTCCTGTAAAAGTTTTTCCTCTCCACCATATGATCGTGTGTGTGTGTGTGTGTGTGTGTTAGTCACGTCTGCTCGACTGTGACTCACTGAACTAAAATGAGAAATCAGTCTTTATTCTTTTCTCTCTATTTTCCTTTTCACTCCACACTGCTGAGTCACTCTCTCTCTCTCTCTCTCTCTCTCTCTCTCTCTAATAATTCACTCTTCTGCGTTGCCACTTCCCGCTTCCTGAGTCATGTGACCAGGTGAGGTCAGAGAGGTCAAAGGTCACCTGGCCAGACATTGTTCAGGATTTCCTCCCCTCGATCTGTGTGTGTGTGTGTGTTTGTGTGTGTGTGTGTGTGTGTGTGTAAGTGTGCATGAAGTATCACACCAAATTTCCTTCTTCTGTTTTCCTGAGGAAGCCCTAAGGCCTACTTGGCACAAACACACACACACACACATAAAAAGGGAAGTCCTCTTAGCGTATGAATGCAGAGAGAGATCTTTTAACAAAGCACCAAAAACAAACATCAGCTATTTCTGCTAAGTGTTCTGTCTCACTCTCTCCCTGTCTGTCTCTCTGTTTCTCCGTCCATCTGTCTCACTCTCTTTCTCTGTACTGTAACATGAGCTTCTTTTGAACTTGACTGTTCTTTTTATTCACATTCACACATTTAGTCCAAAGCATGTGCAGCTTAGATAGGGATGTTTTATATCAATACATTTTGGGGTGGAACCCAGACTGGCCCAGACCACTGACCAATCAGAACCGTCACAAAACCAACCCACTGACCAATCACAACCATCCCAAAACCAACCCACTGACCAATCACAACCATCCCAAAACCAACCCACTGACCAATCAGAACCATCCCAAAACCAACCCACTGACTAATCACAACCATCCCAAAACCAACCCACTGACCAATCAGAACCATCCCAAAACCAACCAACTGACCAATCACAACCATCCCAAAACCAACCCACTGACCAATCACAACCATCCCAAAACCAACCAACTGACCAATCAGAACCATCCCAAAACCAACCAACTGACCAATCAGAACCGTCCCAAAACCAACCCACTGACTAATCACAACCATCCCAAAACCAACCCACTGACCAATCAGAACCATCCCAAAACCAACCAACTGACCAATCACAACCATCCCAAAACCAACCCACTGACCAATCACAACCATCCCAAAACCAACCAACTGACCAATCAGAACCATCCCAAAACCAACCAACTGACCAATCAGAACCGTCCCAAAACCAACCCACTGACCAATCACAACCATCCCAAAACCAACCCACTGACCAATCACAACCATCCCAAAACCAACCCACTGACCAATAAGAACCAACCCAAAACCAGCCCACTGACCAATCACAACCATCCCAAAACCAAGCCAGTGACCAATCAGAACCATCCCAAAACCAACCCACTGACCAATCACAACCATCCCAAAACCAACCCAGTGACCAATCAGAACAGTCCCAAAACCAACCCACTGACCAATCACAACCATCCCAAAACCAACCCACTGACCAATCACAACCATCCCAAAACCAACCCACTGACCAATCACAACCATCCCAAAACCAACCCACTGACCAATCACAACCATCCCAAAACCAGCCCACTGACCAATCACAACCATCCCAAAACCAACCCAGTGACCAATCACAATCGTCCCAAAAACAACCCAGTGACCAATCAAAACCATCCCAAAACCAATCTGATCCAATCGGAACCATTACCATTCTCAGGGAAATTTTTTCCTGGTGGTTCTGATTGGTTTACTGGCTGGATTTAATAAGCATTATAGCAGTTTAGACCTGATGGTCATTGACTAAAGAGGCTAGGTTTCCTTTGGTCATTTCTGGTGAACTATTGGGCCAGTATACGGGCTGGTTCTGGCAACCCTCAGCATGAAGAAGAGACAGGGAGTGTGTGAGTGTCTGGAAAAGCTGATGAGAGAATCAGGTGTTGAGTCTGTCTGGTGACATAATCAGCTATTAAATCTCTCTCTTTCTCTCTCTCTCTCTTTCTCTCTCTCTCTCTATCTCTATGTCCTCCTGATAGGGACAGAGGCATGAGCAGCCACAGCAATCGATTTTCCAGACCACTCCTCTTCTTTTCTCTTTCTATCTTTCTCCTTTCAGTTTTAGACAATCAAATGCACACTTGCAACTAACTGGCTTAGAGATACCGTGAATAAAACTTCCTGGACGTGTTAAAGAAAAAACGTATGAAACTAGGATTAGAAACCAGTGAGACCCAGAAATAACCGAAATACAATGTTGGTCCTTTTGTTCGTGGCGTTTTTCCATCTTTTTTGTTGCTTTCCACTGCACTCTCATGCTTTGTCCCTCGTGTGTATTTTGAAACTTATAAACTGGTCTGTCGGATTGGAACTGTAGCCACTTTTGTAAGACACTGACATAAAAAAGAAACCAAGAGAAGAGAGAGAGAGAGAGAGAGAGAGAGAGAGAGAGAGAGAGAGCATAACTACAGCTATAAACGTCTCCTCCTAGTCATTTACACTTGAGAGAAAACTGCAGTCAAGTCCTAAATCCTAGAGCCAATAAATCTAGACCCAACTTACCTATCAAACACTAATACAGCAAAACACCCAGAACATTAATATCATGTGTAATCATTTATATGAACTGGACTACAGACGTCTACACAACTCCAATGTCAAGACCTGAGAAATTTAACACCCAGAGTTTTAGTTTGGAGAAAATAAATCTAAGAAATCTGCAGTGAATCCAGGGAAACTAGGAATATAAACTACAGACTACAGGATCTAGAAGAACGGGAAAACTATGACTACAACTCAAGAGAAGAAAACTAAAGTGATTAGGAGAACACTAGGGGAAAACTAGGGGCGCTTTCACACTAGGGGCGCTTTCACACTAGGCACCATTAATTTGTACTACACAGGACCCCCCCAAAAACCCAAAAACACACACCCCACTAAGAGTGTTCCCATAAACCCGTGGTTCTCAAAGTGTGTGGCGCCCCACTAGTGGTGAATACAGACATGACAGGTGGGGC
>NC_071111.1:3767500-3800000 GCF_024256425.1 Clarias gariepinus | reverse complement strand
ATGACTTTGATGTGGATAATCTTTTAGATTGTTCTGTAATGACCTCAGAAAGACGTGAAGGCAAGAAGGACATGACATTTCACCACTACATCATTCTCTACAGCGCTTATCCTGTACAGGGTCGCGGAAGGCCTATCCCAGGGGACTCGGGACCCAAGGTGGGGTACACCTTAGATGGGGTGCCAGTCTATCACAGGGACACAAGGTGGGGTACACCTTAGATGGGGTGCCAGTTTATCACAGGGGCTCAAGGTGGGGTATACCTTAGATGGGGTGCCAGTCTATCGCAGGGACACAAGGTGGGGTATACCTTAGAAGGGGTGGCAGTCTATCACAGGGACACAAGGTGGGGTACAACTTAGATGGGGTGCCAGTCTATCACAGGGGCTCAAGGTGGGGTACACCTTAGATGGGGTTCCAGTCTATTGCAGAGACACAAGGTGGGGTACACCTTAGATGGGGTGCCAGTCTATCGCAGGGACACAGGTGGGGTACACCTTAGAAGGGGTGCCAGTCTATCGCAGGGACACAGGTGGGGTACACCTTAGATGGAGTGCCAGTCTATCGCAGGGACACAGGTGGGGTACACCTTAGAAGGGGTGCCAGTCTATCGCAGGGACACAGGTGGGGTACACCTTAGATGGAGTGCCAGTCTATCGCAGGGACACAGGTGGGGTACACCTTAGAAGGGGTGCCAGTCTATCGCAGGGACACAGGTGGGGTACACCTTAGATGGAGTGCCAGTCTATCGCAGGGACACAGGTGGGGTACACCTTAGAAGGGGTGCCAGTCTATCGCAGGGACACAGGTGGGGTACACCTTAGATGGAGTGCCAGTCTATCGCAGGGACACAGGTGTGGTACACCTTAGAAGGGGTGCCAGTCTATCGCAGGGACACTGGTGGGGTACACCTTAGATGGAGTGCCAGTCTATCGCAGGGGCACAATCACACACACACACCCACACACACTCACAAACTAATTAGACTAATCTTTGGACTATATGAAGCCACCAGAGGAACTGGAAGAAACTCAGAAAGCACGGGTAGAACATGCTCCACACACACAGACCCGGGGCAGGACTCAAACTCCTGGAGGTGGAAGGCCGCCATGCTGCATGCACAATGCAACAACTAAACCATCACTTTTTGTTATGAAAACCTTAATCTTTTAATATTAACTTATTGCTTTGCAGAGGCTATTATTAATTTTATATAACACTTATTTTTTAAGTCTGTATATGTTATTCCAAATATTTATATATTATATTATATTATATTATATTATATTATATTATATTATATTATATTATATTATATTATATTTATCCCAAAACTACAAAACGTGCCATTTTTTGCCCAAATCCTATTAATAGATAATTACATGCACTGATATCCCTTTCATTTACCATATTGGTAAATAATCAATTGGTTTGATTGTTAAATGCTTGTGATAATTAACATAATACACTGTGTTTATTCAATAAAAACGTTTTTGCTGTCTGGATTAGCGTTTTGTAATTCAGATTCCACTGGCATGATGCAGTCCTCTTAGACACGTCTATCTCTGTCTGCTTCTGTGTGAATAAATGTGTGTGTGTGTGTGTGTGTGCCTATTTTTACTCTTTTAAACCCGCGTTGTGTGTGTATTTTCTTCCTTTGTGGTTACGATGCACTTCTTCAGACAGGAAAGAGGATGTTTGCAGAAAAAGCAGAAGCAGACTGCAACCCTGAACACACACACACACACACACACACACAGAGAGCATCCAGCCAAGACCTTCACCTGACACATTAATATCCTCCAGCTGTACAAACACACACACAGACACACACACACACAGACACACACACACACACACACACACACACACTATAGCGAGATCAGGTGGATTTTATAACCGTTCCCACTTTCACTTCATCCAGTTATAAACACGCACAGCTAGTGGAGGGTAATTACATTTAAACACTGTGACCCCGACACTTCCTCCTACACAGGGGTCGGTACGGGGTCAAGCCATGCTGGGTGCTCTCACTCTGGTCCTATAGAATGTATTTATCCAGTGATTACCATTGTTTACTTTCTGGAAGGAGAATGAGAAATGTGAACTCGGGCCCGTAACTCTAGCCACTTCAAACAGAGGCCCACACACTGACTCACGGTGTGTTTAGAAAGATTCGCACGAGTCGGTGTCCTCTTCCCAAAAACACACACCAGATGGACACGGCAGAGTGTGTGAGACACACACCACAACCATAGATGGATAAAAACACTATGTTGGAAAGAATTTTAACTCATATACATCCAAATCAGATTAAGGTTTAGGGCTAAAATGATGGCTGTGGTTTGGGATTAAAAGTCAGTTTATCATCACAGTTAGGGGTTAGGTTCAAGGTCGAATCTTACACTTGAAGTTATAATGTGAATTTAGGGTTTTGCTTTGGGATTTCATTTTAATCTTAGGTTTATGCCTCAGATCAGGATTTAAATTGAAGGTTTTATGTTAAACTTTAGGTTTTGAAGCCAAGCCAAGCATTTAGCATCAAGGTTAACCGTCTAAGATTAGGATTTCCAGAAATTTAAGGTTAAAATGTACTTTTAAGGTTAAGAAGGTTAAGGCTAGGTTTTTCCCTAGTTTACACTTTTGGATCATGTGTGGTATTGATTTGCATTTAACAAGCACAAAGAAGAAGAAAAAAAATCATGGTTACTATAAAACCTTCCCCCCCAAAAATGCAAGTTACGCAATCATGCCTAGTGCTGCCTTAATAAAAGTTTTAACGATATGGGTCACTCACCTCAAAAGGAAGAAAGAACACAGTACATGTACAGTAGTTAACTTTATTTAAGTATATAAAATAAAATAAGACCTAAACTTGGACTTTGTTCATCCAGGTCATTGGGTTTAAAGAGAGAAAACCAAAAACATGCGTTGTCAGTAATTACTAGCAGTAGTTTCTGGGAAAACGTTCAATTCAATTCAGCTCAGAGTGACAACAAATGGAACCTCGGACCAAGCCAGAACCGAGGTAAATGCCAGACACCGGACCCATAATTCCACATTTCATCAACCGTTGACGAATACACTCAAATATTTGAGCACATTTTCTAAATTACAGGCTTGTCGGAGAGTCGTGTTGGAAAAACCGCAAGCCCTTAAACCCTCTTATTCAGCGTGACCCATTTCAACATGTCCCTATTACAGAGATGATGTTCGGGTCAATCCGACTCTCTGAACCCCAAAAGGAGGCGTGAGCGCCTGCTCCTTCTGATCTTAGAAGGATCCCTAAGAGCAGGGGCTGGAGCCTAGGTTTTTGAGGGGGTTTCCAAATAAATGTCACTGTCCTGTTTCTCTATAATCCAAAGACACCTACGGAGCCATGGGACAGAACCTCGCTCAGTAGGGAGCACTACAGAAGGGGTTCATGTGAATCCCATGTAATTCTCTGTACCATGCCGAGTTTAATGCAGTGGCTTCCAATGCAAACATTCCTTAGGGATCTTTCTGGCACAGAGTCAAGACCAAGCCCTCATTAGTGGGATCGTTTTTTTAACAACAAGACAAGACTGGACAGTTTAACTACAAGTTCTACAAGTTTAAGTTAATGTAGGGGAGCACGACTGCAGACTGGTTTTCAAGTCGGCTTCCGAATATGGGTGAAAAGGACTAAATGATGTGTCAAAATAGTATGCCTGTATTGGACAGCAGATATTTTTATCTATAATTAAAGGTAAAGATTATACATCTCTGCACTCTGTAATCAGACAATGAAGCAATCTAATCTGACAAAGACTTTCTGCCACACATGTCCAAATATTCTAGATCTTCAAAATATAATACAGCCATGCATGTCTCCCAAAATGTCTTAATAAAGAAATAACCAACTCGTAAGATCATATACCTTTAGAAATTGTATCATTTATCCCAAAATTAACTTTGAACCCTGATCATAAACCCTCACCCTAATCTGAAGCCTAAACATAAATCGTGATAATCCCTAAACTCCAACCTGGGGCCCTTAAACCTTAAACTCTAAACCTAAACCTCTTAACGCCAATCCTAAATTCTAGTCTTAAACTTAAACCCTGAACCATAAAGCAAAGTCTAAAACCTACTTCAATCCCATATGCTAACACTAAGCATAAACCCAAACTTTAAACCTATTCTTAACTCTACCACCTAGTCCTTACCCTGAATCTTAATTCTAGGTATCTCAACAACTGACTCTAAACAAGTCTAAACCCGATTCTAGACTCTCAAGTCAACCCTAAACCCCAATCAGTAATATATATGTAACACTAAACCCTATACCCAAATAGTAAACTTAACCTTAAAACAAGAATCCCATACACTAAAATCAGCCCTAAACTAATTCTAAATAATAAATAATGACAACATTGCAATGGAAACAAGAATCCTAGATAACTTTCAGTCCAGATATCTAACGTTAACCCCCTAAACTATAATCCTAAGAACTAACCTTAAAACCCTACAACAACAATCCTAAACATTAAACTTAACCTAAAGTACTAAACTTAATCCTAATTTTAAACAATAACTGGGCCCTAAATCCTAATCCTAACATTAAAGTAATCCTAGATCCCAGAATTTAAACATTAAACTTAACTCCTAAACACTAAACTTAATCCTAAATTTAACCGTATCCTCAACTTTAAAACCTTATCTTAAACCCTAGTGTCCACACCATACCTGCAACCCTAGGTTAGAGTTAAACGTAGCAGAACTGAAGTAAGCGGGTTAACGGTTACACCAGCACTTAGCCAGTATGTAGACACTTTAATGCTATATATTAATATAATATAGATAAAGATAAGATACCTTTTGATGTTTCTGATGGTTTTGTCATGTGACTTGTCACTCACTGAGACTGTGCTTTGGAAACAGGTCTATATGCTAGCTACGTGTAGCAAACTCTTACTGAATCCTTTTGAAATTAACAACATCTGAGATAAAAATGTTACGATTCGGGATAGTTTTTACTGTTATTGCAACTTTACACAGGCTGTATATCACATTTCTCTAAACTTTTCCGCTATCTAAAATGTAATCGATGGAGCCTTTTACTATTCATTTAACAAAACATCTGAGATAGAAAAGATATTGTGAATAATTTGACCTGGTTTGCCTGTACTGTATATTACGCCTTTACCAGACCATCTATAACATTTATAACTCTATCTGCTACATACGTGCTATCTAAAGTCTAAGTATATATGGATCTGGAGCCTTTTATTGGCAATTTCTCCTTATTCAGTTATTCAAAATGTTAGCATTCTGGCTAACTTGTCCTGTTTCTGTGCCTTGTACACGCTCTGTATTCAGCTTTTATTAGATAACTAATCACATTGTAAATGTTACATGAAGGTTATTTACCAACAGATCTGAGGAGAAGGTTTATGTCGCTAACAGTTATATTTAATTTTCACATCATTACACATACGAACATGCTACACATTATGTTTATCTGAGATGTGCTAGCGATTTAAACTGTTAGTTTGTTCTTATGGTGACTTTTCTTCGTCAGTTACCAAGAAAGCCTGAGAGAAATGTCACGGTTACTGTCGGTATAAAAAAGTTCTCTCTCTCTTACACACACACACACAAACACAATAACACACACACACACACACACACATACACTTTGAGGCTGTAAGCTTTCTCTTATTCGAACAAAACCACAGCAGCGAATACAAACTTCCTGTGGTTTCTGTGCAGCAACCAAGGACATGATAAGAGACAGACAGAGAGAGAGAGAGAGAGAGAGAGCGAGAGAGAGAGAGAGATGGATAAAATAACACTGACACAAAGCATAAGGGGGAAAAAAATGAACTAGAAAAAAGCTAGAGACAAAAAGTCAACAAGTACATAGAAAAAGTGATAGATCAAGTGGAGGACAGAAAAGTGATGACAGGGTTAAAGAAATAAGGAGAATTATAGATAAAATGAAAAGAAAGGAGAGAAAGAAAATGAGACAGAAAAGCACTGAAGAACAGAAATTACAACACACACACACACACACACACACACACACACAAACAGAGCAGCAAGCGGTGATATGAGCGTTTTCGTTCAAATGTATAGAGATGGTAAAGATGGTACATCACTCCATCATGTATTAGACACTAACTGTCCTCTAACAGCACGGTCACACTCACACAGGTACAGTGGCACCAGAATGATGTCATCATTACGTCTTCACAGATTTGAAAGAGAGAATTAAAGACCAAAGGAAGGACATGAGAGAAAACTGGACACTGAAACACAGTGATAAATAAATGACGATGAAGATCAAAGAAAAAAAAAATTGAATTTAGAAAAACTCGACAATGACAAGAAAGAAATGAGACGTGAACTATAGAGCGAAGAAGAGAGAGAGAACACACTGACGAGCTAGCTCTAAATAAACACCATTAACTGAAAATCGAACACCACGCTGGGGGAGAATACATAAATAAAGACATCAAGACAAACATTGACTCATTGAGTATGTTTCAGAAGGAAGAAAGATATGGATAAAACGCAGCACAATTGAAATAATTGATAATTTACAATCAATATACTGTAAGTTTATGGAATTTAAAAGCCAAGCTGAAGAGAATGTCATTTGACCGAGAGTAACCCCTATACACACGCGAGCACACATACACACATACACAGAGGAGAAACATCTGCGAGAGCCCAGCATGACACGCATTAACAGTCAGAGCAGCTCTGAACGGAGGAGACGTGGAGAGAAGAAAGAAAGGAGCGCGAGCGGATGGAGGGAACAGGAAAAAGACGAGAGTAAAGAAGGTCATTAATGTGTTTAATGTGAGCGCAGATTCTCTTAGTCAGAAAGTCACTGAGTCACGGTATATTCATCTCTCTCTCTCTCTCTCTCTCTCTCTCACACACACACACACACACACTGGACAAGTCAGAAGAACGGAAGGACCCTGTCATCCGTGAAATGGAACATTAGCACAGTTACTGCATGTATCTCTATTTCTGCTCTCTCCTTCATCATCCTCATCCCTCCATCCTTCCCCCCTTGCTCTCTCTCTGTCTCCTGCTGCGTGTCACAGATGTTTCTTCTGTGTGCCTGTGTGTGTGGCTCATGGTCACAGTTTCAATCAGTGCCAGGTCTACACACAGCGCCAGGTGCGTGCCCTGAGAGAGAGGGAGAAGAAAGAGTGAGAAGAAAAGAAGAGAGGCAGAGGGAGGATGAGAGAGACAGTGAAAGGTGATAGTCGTCAGACAGAAGGGTATTTGTTACATCTTCCTGTGTCTCTGAATGTTAGACTGAGCTATTACTCTCAGACTGTCTATTACCCAAAAACAAATATTTTTAATCCGACCCAAATACAAAAGTCTGGCCCTGCTGATTAGATGCAATCTCAGCTCTTTCAATGAAGTGTTCTTGAGACACTACAGCTTTAACACTAGTTAAGTGCAGTGGGTATAACTAATCTACTCTATATAAGATATCTACAATCTAATCTACTCTATATAAGATATCTGTGTCTGATCTACTCTATATAAAATGTCTGTGTCTAAGCTATTCCATATAGGATATCTACAATCTGATTTACAGTCTATAAGATATATGTGATTTAATCACCTCTGTATAAGCTATCTGCAGTCTAATCTATTATATATAAGACACCTGTGGTCTGATCTACAGTATCTACCATATCTGTAGTTTGATCTACTCTATATAAGATATCTGCTGTCTGATCTACTCTATATAAGATATCTACAATCTGATCTACTCTATATAAGATATTTACAATCTGATCTACAGTCTATAAGATATCTACAATCTGATCTACTCTGTAGAAGATATCTACAATCTGATCTACAGTCTATAAGATATCTACAATCTGATCTACTCTATATAAGATATCTACAATCTGATCTACTCTATATAAGATATTTACAATCTGATCTACAGTCTATAAGATATCTACAATCTGATCTACTCTGTAGAAGATATCTACAATCTGATCTACAGTCTATAAGATATCTACAATCTGATCTACTCTATATAAGATATCTACAATCTGATCTACTCTATATAAGATATTTACAATCTGATCTACAGTCTATAAGATATTTACAATCTGATCTACAGTCTATAAGATATCTACAATCTGATCTACTCTGTAGAAGATATCTACAATCTGATCTACAGTCTATAAGATATCTACAATCTGATCTACTCTATATAAGATATTTACAATCTGATCTACAGTTTATAAGATATTTACAATCTGATCTACAGTCTATAAGATATCTACAATCTGATCTACTCTGTAGAAGATATCTACAATCTGATCTACAGTCTATAAGATATCTACAATCTGATCTACTCTATATAAGATATCTACAATCTGATCTACAGTCTATAAGATATCTACAATCTGATCTACTCTATATAAGATATCTACAATCTGATCTACAGTCTATAAGATATATGTGATTTAATTACCTCTGTATAAGCTATCTGCAGTCTGATCTATTATATATAAGACACATGTGGTCTGATCTATACTATCTAAGATATCTGTAGTTTGATATACTCTATATAGAATATTTGTAGTCTGATCTACCCTATATAAGATATCTGTGATCTGATCTACTCTATATAAGATATCTGCTGTCTGATCTACTCTATATAAGATATCTGCTGTCTGATCTACTTTATATAAGATATCTGTGTCTGATCTACTTTATATAAAATGTATGTGTCTGAGCTACTCTATATAAGATATCTACAATCTGATCTACAGTCTATAAGATATCTACAATCTGTTTTACAGTCTATAAGATATCTACAATCTGATCTACAGTCTATAAGATATATGTGGTTTAATCACCTCTGTATAAGCTATCTGCAGTCTGATCTATTATATATAAGACACCTGTAGTCTGATTTACACTATCTAAGATATCTGTAGTTTGATATACTCTATATAGGATATTTGTAGTCTGATCTACTCTATATAAGATATCTGCTGTCTGATCTATTCTATATAAGATATCTGCTGTCTGATCCACACTATATAAGATATCCCTGTTTAATTACCTCTGTATAAGCTATCTGCAGTCTGATCTATTATATATAAGACACCTGTGGTCTGATCTTAACTGTATAAGATATCTGTAGCCTGATCTATAGAAGATCTCAGAGAGACACAACAGGAAAAGGGAAAATATTGGAAAGAAAGATGATGGTAAAAAAGAGATAGACAATCAGAGACGGACAATAAGAGTGACAGATCAGAGACAGACCATGAAAAATAGAGAGGGACAGACAGACATACAAAGTGAGGGAGAGAGAGAAAGTACCAGAGTGAGAGTGGGGGAAAGGAATGAAGAATGAATGAGTGTAAGGAAGGGAAACGGATAAATCCACTCATCCGTGAAATGGAAGATTACCACAGTCAGTCTGAGGAAAAGAGAGAGAAAAGTGTCACACAGTGGAGGAAAAAATAAGGTCAAAGGTGAACACACACACACACATATATACTAAACCCCCATATCTTTAAAGTCCCAGAATGCCGTTGGGCATCGTAACAGATCAAAGCTCTGGCTGTTAATGACGGCTTTAAAATGACTGAACCCTCAACATGGAGCTTAACAACCACGCCTCAGACCCGCTAACTGTTTAAACTCAGAAATCCAACAATGCGTTGCAGGATACATCAGCATTCACACAACCTAGCAAGTACAGCAACAACACAAAATACTCTTTATAATGTCACAGTGCTAACCTTGCTAATGTCTCTAACCACACCACAGACAGAGGAATAAGGGTGCAAATATATGTGTGTTCAAGTGTGAGCGCTAATGCTAACGCTAACCTGCCTTTCACTCACAGGGCTTATGGCATCATTTTTTTTAGACCACCCATCACTAAGACACGCACGGGTACATACTCTGCCGTGGTCCCCGTGTGTGAGTGTGTGTGGGTGGGTGTATGGGTGTGTTTGCGTGTGTTTACATTCCTCCTGTTCGCTCGATCATACACACTTTACGGTTTTACGCGGGCCAAGCATTGAGCCCTGAGGGACCCCACTTTCTCCTTCTGCTGAGAAAGATCGCTTATCTGCTGCAGAGCATGCATGTGTGTGTGCGTGCATGCATCTGTGTGTGTGTGTGTGTGTGTGTGTGTGTAAAAAGAAAAAAATAAGTAATTGCTGAAAGAAAAGGCTTGAGAATAAGAAAGCGATATTAACCTTGTTATCTGTTTAAGTAAGGATTAAAACACTTGCTAGTTGATTATTTTCCCCCCAACAGCATGTCCCCAAGTGTTTTATTTTTCCTACAGAGGAACTTAACAACAAGGTAACTGGAGATGGATGGAGTGCTGTGATTACCCCACAGCAGCAGAGGGCACTGTAGAGCTGGTAGATTGGTAGATTATTTAACAGTTGGTAAACTTCTGTCCATTCATTTCAATGAAAAAAAGGAGGGATGAAAAATGATGATACAGAGAGAGTGCAGATGTTTGTAAACTAACACTACACAGGACATCTGTTAACATTCCACCGTTGCATAAAATTAGACATGAAGCCAATTTAAAACAAAAAGACATTTTTACGACTTCTTAAGGGCAGATGAGTTTACACGTCTTTATGCTTTTTACGTAACATGCCTAGCAAGCTGTGATTCACACACACACACACACACACACACACACACACACACACACACACACACACACACACACACAGATGGACTAGTGAAGACCTGTCCAAACCAGGTTAAAGGTCATGGAGAGGTGCAGGTATCACTTTGTTCTTTCTGACAGACACTGTGTGTGTGTGTGTGTGTGTGTGTGTGTGTGTGTGTGTGTGTGTGTGTTCAGTTTTTTTTTTTATTTGTAAATGCTTGCTTGGACATGCTTGCCTTCATTTATGCTAGGGACAGGAGGTTCACACCCTGATTAGTATTTAAACAAAGACACACACACACACACACACACACACACACACACACACACACACGTGGGGAGAGGATGTTTTCATTTACCACAAATATGTTTATTAGCAACAAATTGAAGCCATTTGTATGGCTGACATATAGCTAATTGAGTCTGTACAATGTACTTTGTACTGTGCGTGTGTGTGTGTATTGTTGTAGCTGTGTATGACTTTGTGTATGCATAAAATGTCTTGAATCTATTAACCGGTAAGAAAAAAATAATAATTAAAAACAGAGAATTGGAAAAAAAGAGTTGAAGTCAGTGGCGTTCCTCATGGCTTTGTGTTTGGCCCATTGGTGTTTATAAGAAAAGCTTAGTTTTGTTAAATCCAGAAGTATCTAGAATCTAGCATGTGGTTGTGTTATTTCTTTTTCTTCTCTTTTTTTTTACATATACAGTATAGAGCAGGTCTGCTATGAAATGTTCAATCTACAGAAGAAGATAATTCATTGAATCTTAAGATTAGATTAGACTTCCTAATTTTCTAAAAAATTCTGTCTTCTGCATTGTGATTGGTTACAAGAATTCCATCTTATTGGTAAGAGGCTTTACTGCATGTGAAATGTGAGCCAATCAGAGCTCCTCAGCCAAAACCTCAGTGGATAAAAGTAAAGACAAAAGGGAGTGAGCTGTTTATCCTAATAGAGTTACTGATGAAAGGGAGGAATGGAATCAAAATTTTCCTTCTAGAAACTCGTCACATCGCCTAGTGTACCCCACCAGCGGCAAACGTGCAGACAGAATACATTTATTCCAACAAGAGAGAAATTATCAGAACTGATAATCCTCCCAGGCCAGAAGGGGGCGCCTGAGGGCTGGCAAGCTTTAAACTACAGCAGAAGCATAGTGCTGGTTATCAGATTATATAATATTATTTAAAATGGTGATGAAAGCTGTGTGTTGATTTTTTTTCGCCTTACACCCCAATAGAGTTGCTATTAAAGAGATTATCAAAAGTTTACACTCCCCTTTCATTCCGATCAGGCCGAATTAGGTCAACATGTTCCAACTAAGGTGATCTCATGATCCAGCTATATTCCTGTCATAAGTTTCTAAACACAGCAACTGAAGAACATAGTCCTGTTTTTTAGGTTTCTTTACTGCATTTTTCGTTCAGTCGTTTTGTCTTCCTGACAAATTGCGTTTTTAATCCCGAGGCCTCTGTGACAAATGCTGGCGGCATGGACGAAACCCCACCCTCTCACCCTGCACCACCTCATTCATTATGGTGAATAAGCCCCGTTCCTCTGGGCTCGTGTTCTCGCAGCGCTACTGTTTATGGACATGCGGCAAAAATATCTGATCTCAGTTCTGAGCTGTGTTAGCGGTTAGCGTAGCAGTGGCTAAAATGCGTCTGGGAGGTCAGACAGTTTACTGTAAACAAAAGTATGATGGTCAGACACAGTGACGCTCTGTCAGATCTCCACCATCCACTTCACTGCATACCATACTGTGTATATTCGTGTATGTGACAAATAAAATTCGAATTTAAGTTACCCATACCGTGCTGAGAAATCACACAGCGCTTATACAGGCTCAGGTCTAACAAGCCAAGCTCATTATTCTCTTGATAATTAAAACTGGTCTTAAAGGTAAGAAGAAAAAAAAAAAGTACTATATCCAAAATCAGTTAGTCTGATCTACTGTGCTAGCTAGGGCACTATATTGTTTCAGCTACAGATAACACTTTCATAGTCCAAATACTGTAACATGCACAGCTTCTTCAAATTTAATTGATCAGTTAATGACCATAACATAGATATAAAAATAACATTAATAGTAATTATAGCCAGAAGCTTTAAAATGTTCACAGTGTGTTTCTTACATTTTTTTCTAACATGTATTGATGATTTATAGCTTCGAGGTTAGCATCATACTAGCAAGTGTGTGTATGTATGTATGTGTGTGTGTGTGTGTGTGATGAGACATGAGTGAGGAGTGTGTGAGGTCACTGAGATCTTAGTTAATGATAACACACACTTCCACTCAGTGCTTTCCCCCAGGCCTAAGTGCCTCCGCTCTCTCCCTCTCTTACACACACACACACACTGACTCCCGACTGTGTGGCCGCTCGACCGTAAGCTGCCTTTGATGTTAGCACACACTTCCGAACAGGACGAAAAAGACACGAGGGAGATCAGTCACCTGTTCTGAGTAAACTTCATATCTAGTTTTATGGAAAGGAAAATGTGTGTGTGTGTGTGTGTGTGTGTGTGTGTTTCTTTTTTTTAAAGAATGGAACGCTAGAAGCAAGGGGACAAAATAGGAAGCATCAGAACTTAAGACATTCAGTGACATGGACAGTTTGGAAACTAGGGTCATAATCTAGGGTTTGGAAATAAAAGAAGACTAGAGAGACACTAGAAAGTCTGGTTCTTAAGGACAGAAGATAGGGAGGACTGTCAGGAAATGAGGGGAATATAAGACTTGAGGAAAACAAGCGGACACCAGGACACTAGAAAGTAAGTTCCTAACGGTGAGAAAGTATGAAGGACACCGGAAACTAGGGGATAAGAGGACATTAATATCTAGGACACATGTCCCCTTACTGATGTACTGATAGACCTCCCATCACTTTATTTTCACTTTCCCTACTAAACATAAAAACTAGTGACCTGCACAATTACACACTTAAGGGACCGACAGCCTGCAGAAGCTCTGGAGAGGAGGGAACATAATACGCCGGGGAACGAGAAGGAACCGGGACGAGCAGCTATAAAGAAAACATAAAGTCTCAGAAAAGTTAGAAATTTGGAACGAGCAACCAATCAGAGCACGAGCTCAGTTAGAACACAGATATGGCGGGAATCTTCGAAAGAAAAGTTCCTCCTACTTCCTTGACAACTTTCTCACATACACACACACACACACACACACACACAGAATGTAAAATGCCATCAGGGTGTGAGAGAATTTAAGTGTGTGTGTGTATGAGTGTGTTGGAATGTGTGTGTTGTTAAGGTTATCATGCGTTTTAATTTGTGTACATTAGTTCAAATCCACCTGCATCCACACACACACACACACACACACACACAGCGCATATAGGGCTAAATTCCTGACTGACCTTACAGATCCTCTTCTCCTCGTCTTGACCGGTTCTTTCCTGTAGCTCCGATTTGACTGACAGCTGAAAGGTCGCGGGCGTAGGCTCCGAAGTTTTGACCTCTGACCTTTGACCTTTGTTAGGAATAGGTAGAGCTGTATGAACCGGCCTGGAGGCGACAGCCGGCTGCCGCAGTTTAGACGCTACTCCGACTACAGGCATGTTCACTTAGAAATAGTGCGCGAGTGAGTGTGTGTGTGTGTGTGGGTGGACGTGGGTGTGTGTCGAGCCCGAGAGAGAGTCTGACAGGAAAGGGCTGAGAGAGAGAGAGAGAGAGCGAGAGAGAGCGAGAGAGACGTGCATTCTTCAGCTGCTCTCAGTAAACTGCACCGAGTCCTGCACTGTGTCTCGTTCACTCCCTACACTCCTCCTACTCTCTCTCGCTCTCTCTCTCCTCCCTCACTTTCTGCCAGAACACTTGAGCGAGCAGCTCTCGGGGGCGTCGACTCGTCATTATTGAGAATAAAGAAAACAATGAGAGGTAGAGGACGTTCAAATATCTCAAACCCTGAAGCAGGAACTCTAACGAAGGAGAGGTTTGAGGGAGAGACCCCGAAGAGCACTGGGGCGAGGAAGAGAGAGGACGATCTGGAGTGAGGGAACGCTGGGACGAAGGGAATACTTGAGTGCGGGACACAGAGGGGAAAGCGGTCTCTGAATTTTAAGGGGACTGGGAGATAATTGGAAGTGTTTAAAGTGATAAAGCGAGAATGCCGGAAATTAGGAAGCAGTTGAAACTGGGTTCATGAATTCTGAAACAGAAACAAAGACCAGATCGGAAATAAACTGATCAGATTAAAAGCTTTATAATGATGATGAGTGTGTGTGATGCTGCAATTCGATGCAAGTTCCTCATAAAGCAGCATTACATCAAAGAGAGGAGCGTAAATGACCAGACCACAGTTTCCGCAGTAGAATATAACACAACACATGATGCAGCGCATCCTGATAATTAACATTTCATTTCTTTTACTTTCATTCTTAACAACCAATAAAATAAAACCTGTGTGTGTGTATACAAGTATGATGTGTAGAAGATTTGATTACAACTTTTAACTTGAATAAATAGTTTTTTTATTGATTAATGTTCACAGATTCGCAGTGTATACACAGCACAGATTCATGTTCATGTTGTTGTTTAGCTAAGACAGTAGCAATACAAGGCTTTAATCATACAATCAGATCATTAAACAACACTTTCCTGCTTCTTCTTCTTCTTCATGGCCCGTGAAAGGACATAAAGAAAACCGATATACCCGAAGAAGCAGGATTTTATTCTTTGCTCACATTTTTGCTATGGTTTAATGATTTTTGTAGATTACAAAGGCCTCTTGCTGAGCAGTTCATGTGTGAAAATGACTCCAGGAATACACCCGTGACATAAGCGAGGAGAAGCTCCATAGATGTGATCCTCTGGTGGTTCAGTACATTCAGGTGGTCAGCTGACTTCATTTTATTGCCCCATAACGTTACTGAGTCTCGACCTGAGTAACTGATCAACCCCAGATCATAACACTGTCTCCAGAGGCTTGTACAGTGGACACTATGCATGATGGGAGCATCGCTTCATGTCCTTCCCTTCTCACCCTGACACGCCCATCACTCTGGAATAGGCTCAGTCTGGACTCATCAGGTCACATGACCTTTTCCATCGCTCCAAAGTCCAGTCTTTATGCTCCCTAACAAACTGAAGACTACCATGCGACTTCACCAAGTGTTTAAGTGATCTCTTGAAGATCTTGACGTTGTATAGAGTACGGGGGTCGGTATGGTCTGACTGGAGGATGTGGGTCGATATTACAGTAAATATTAATATGCAAATAGTTCTGTATTTATTCCCAGGAAAAAAGACAGTTAAGAGCTAAATAAATGCAATAAGTGCAATTATTATTTGTTTCTAATTCAGTGCACATATAATGATGGCCATGTACAGTGTGTTTGATATATACTACTATATTTATATAAAAGAATAAATATATTAAATTAAAAGAGTTTTTCACATTAGAAAGCAAAGACATATGGTCTGTTAACTGATGGCTTTAACACAAAGTCTGCAGGACTGAAAGGACACCGAGGTCAGAGTCTCAGCCTGCGACTGCCAAGGTTATTAAAGCTCCGTCTCTCTGCACGTGCGTCTTCACCTCTGTTTCTGTCAAACTTTCACTTCATTCATCATTTCATCCATAAAATGTTCCACTCTGGACACGGACCTCAGGACGAGCTAACAGCGGATCTTTAATCTCATCTGCACGGTTCATCGCTGCCCTCTTTGTGTTTCTTTCCCGTCCCCATCCTCCTGACCCCAAGCCCAAGTCCAGGATCGTTTTTCAGCCGTTACAGATTTTTAAATCTCGCACTTTTTCTGTGTGTGTGTGTGTGTGTGTTTGTCTCTGTTTCTCTCTTAACATTCCACAGACGCGTGTCACACTCCAACTGTCAAAACAGACTCACTGTAAGAATCCCCTGAGTATGGACACACACACAGACACACACACAGACACACACACACACACGCTGAATGCTGTGATGAAAGAACAAGTGAAAATCTGTAAAGAGTAAAATATACAAAAAAAAAAGAAAAGAGCGAGAAACAGGAAGTGTGTGAAGGGGCAGATTCTCACACACTCAGCTGGAAATGGAGAAGCAGATTTTTATTTATTAAACACACACACACACACACACACACACACTCACTCACGCACGCACGCACACATGCACACACACAAAACCACCATCTCCACCCTGTACATGGAAATAGTTATTTGACACTAAAAAAATAAATAAAACGTTATTATTATTATTATTATTTTAAGTAATATTCATAATAATATTATTAATAATAATTGTTTTATTAACAATATTTATTGTTGTGTATTATATAAAATATTTATTATTCATATACTTTATATTTTCTATTAAATATTATGATTATATAATCAGTTGTGTACTATTAGAATAAATTAAAAATAATGGAATAATATTGAAATGGACATTTTGATTGTTTCTTAGTTACGTTTGTCTGTTGTATTCCCTGAAAGGGAGATAATAAAGAGACACTGCTGAGTGTTTATAGCTGCTATAAGATAAGAGACAACAGAAACTTATTTAACAACTCTAACTCCAAACTCCACACTGGGACATGCTGTTAGAGGAAGATAATCACCCTGCGAGTGAGAGCTGTGGCTCTGCTTCCTAACACCACTGCATGAATAATTATTTCATTATACACTACACACTGCACACTGCACACTACACACTACACACTATACACTACACACTCATACTGTTAGAGAAAAATAATCACCCTGCGAGTGAGAGCTGTCGCTCTGCTTCCTAACACCACTGCAATTATTTTATTATACACTATACACCATACAATACACATTATACACTATACACTACACACTATACACCATACAATACACATTATACACTACACACTATACACCATACAATACACATTATACACTACACACTATACACCATACAATACACATTATACACTATACACTACACACTATACACTTCACACTACACACTACACACTCATGCTGTTAGAGAAAAATAATCACCCTGCGAGTGAGAGCTGTCGCTCTGCTTCCTAACACCACTGCATGAATAATTATTTCATTATACACTACACACTATACACTACACACTATACACTACACACTGCACACTACACACTATACGATACACACTATACACTACACAATTCACACTATACAATACACACTATACGATACACACTATACACTACACACTACACACTATACACTACACAATTCACACTATACACTACACACTATACACTATAAACTATACACGACACAATACACACTATACACTACACACTATACGATACACACTATACACTACACACTATACACTACACTATACGATACACACTATACACTACACACTACACACTATACACTTCACACTTCACACTATACACTACACACTGTACACTACACACTATACAATACAAATTATACACTACACACTATACACTTACAATACACATTATGCACTACACACTATACACCAGACAATACACATTATACACTTCACACTATACACCATACAATACACATTATACACTATACACTACACACTATACACCATACAATTCACATTATACACTACACACTATACACCATACAATACACATTATACACTACACACCATACACCATACAATACACATTATACACTATACACTACACACTATACACTTCACACTACACACTACACACTCATGCTGTTAGAGAAAAATAATCACCCTGCGAGTGAGAGCTGTCGCTCTGCTTCCTAACACCACTGCATGAATAATTATTTCATTATACACTACACATTATACACTACACACTACACACTCATTCTGTTAGAGGAAGATAATCACCCTGCGAGTGAGAGCTGTGGCTCTGCTTCCTAACACCACTGCATGAATAATTATTTCATTATACACTACACACTGCACACTGCACACTACACACTATACACTACACACTCATACTGTTAGAGAAAAATAATCACCCTGCGAGTGAGAGCTGTCGCTCTGCTTCCTAACACCACTGCAATTATTTTATTATACACTATACACCATACAATACACATTATACACTATACACTACACACTATACACCATACAATACACATTATACACTACACACTATACACCATACAATACACATTATACACTACACACTATACACCATACAATACACATTATACACTATACACTATACACCATACAATACACATTATACACTATACACTACACACTATACACCATACAATACACATTATACACTACACACTATACACCATACAATACACATTATACACTACACACTATACACCATACAATACACATTATACACTATACACTACACACTATACACTTCACACTACACACTACACACTCATGCTGTTAGAGAAAAATAATCACCCTGCGAGTGAGAGCTGTCGCTCTGCTTCCTAACACCACTGCATGAATAATTATTTCATTATACACTACACACTATACACTACACACTATACACTACACACTGCACACTACACACTATACGATACACACTATACACTACACAATTCACACTATACACTACACACTATACGATACACACTATACACTACACACTACACACTATACACTACACAATTCACACTATACACTACACACTATACACTATAAACTATACACGACACAATACACACTATACACTACACACTATACGATACACACTATACACTACACACTATACACTACACTATACGATACACACTATACACTACACACTACACACTATACACTTCACACTTCACACTATACACTACACACTGTACACTACACACTATACAATACAAATTATACACTACACACTATACACTTACAATACACATTATGCACTACACACTATACACCAGACAATACACATTATACACTACACAATATACACCATACAATACACATTATACACTATACACTACACACTATACACCATACAATTCACATTATACACTACACACTATACACCATACAATACACATTATACACTACACACCATACACCATACAATACACATTATACACTATACACTACACACTATACACTTCACACTACACACTACACACTCATGCTGTTAGAGAAAAATAATCACCCTGCGAGTGAGAGCTGTCGCTCTGCTTCCTAACACCACTGCATGAATAATTATTTCATTATACACTACACATTATACACTACACACTACACACTCATTCTGTTAGAGAAAAATAATCACCCTGCGAGTGAGAGCTGTCGCTCTGCTTCCTAACACCACTGCATGAATAATTATTTCATTATACACTACACACTACACACTATACACTACACAGTATACACTACACACTGCACACTATACACTATACGATACACACTATACACTACACACTGCACACTATACATTGCACACTATACGATACACACTATACACTACACACTATACACTACACAATTCACACTATACACTACACACTATACGATACACACTATACACTACACACTACACACTATACACTACACAATTCACACTATACACTACACACTATACACTATAAACTATACACGACACAATACACACTATACACTACACACTATACGATACACACTATACACTACACACTATACACTACACACTATACGATACACACTATACACTACACACTATACACTACACACTATACGATACACACTATACACTACACACTTCACACTATACACTACACACTGTACACTACACACTATACACTACACACTACACACTACACTCTATACACTACACATTAAACACTATACACTACACACTATACACTACACACTATATGATACACAATATACACTACACACTATACACTACACACTTTACGATACACACTATACACTACACACTATCCGATACACACTATACACTATACAATACACACTATAAACTACAAACTAATATACTATATACTAATAAACTAATACACTATACACTACAAGCCACCTGCCATGATGTCATTCCAGACAAGAAGTAAAAAAAGAGTGAGACAGATTCATACACCCTACTCCAGCTCGTCTCCTGGGCATTAAAGTCCCACGTCTGCATTCTGATTGGCTAGAAAAACACACTTCTGTAAAGAGGAACAGGGAAGGGCTCCATTAGTTTATTAAGGCTCAGTAGGGTAACAAAACGGAATAACAACCTTTACAGGAAACCTTACCATAATTTAAAAAAAGAAAAATCATACATCATGACAGTGTAAGGATAAAATAAGCCCCGCCCCCCAGGAGCAGTACTCGTCATGAGTAGGATGTGATGTGCATAGGATCAGAAGAGAGAAGATATAGGAAAAGTATAGGAGAGGAGAAGAGAAGAAAAAAGAGGAAAGGAGAGAGGAGATGAGGACAGAATAGAGGATAGAGGTTAGAGAGGAACATGATCTGGCAGTGAGAGTTCTCAGAGGAACCGCCCCATCTGGTTCAGGTTAAGAAGAAAAGCGTGTTGAGCAAGAGCGAGGATTCCCACTGCATGGCTGCATCCCAAACCCACAATGTGCACTCATATCACAAGCACACTTCTCAGGAAACATCTCACACACACACACACACACACACACACACTTACAGAACCCCAACTGAACACTTCCATCCATGCATGCAGTTGATAAATAAGAGCTGCACAACATCTGCAGCTGATCTTTTAACATTTTTATTTAATGAATATGGTCTAATATATGGAAATATAGTGTGTGTGTGTGTGCGTGTGTGTGATGTATATACTGTTATCCACATGTGTTTTATTTGACTAAAATGTAGTTGTTTGATGTGTTAGTCGTTGATGTCATACACACTGTGTGTAGCTGTGTATGACAGGTACAGTACCTGTCTGATGGGCAGGACTTCAAACATAGAGCTCCACAAGGAGCCATTCCATTGGTCAGGGCTGAAACTGAAAGCTCTGGTTGTCCTACATGATTCTGCAAAGTTACCAATGTAATGTTTTTAACCAAGACAATCACATTTGATTCGAAAATGAAGGCAATGCAGATGGTGTACAAAGAACTTTCCAGGGTGGACCCAAGATAACGTTCCTGAACTCAAGTTCCCGGGATTAAGGTTCTGGAGTTCTGGAGTTAAAGTTATTAGGATTGTGCGCCTTTGATTTTACTTTTGTAATTGAAGCCCTAGGACTTTGTAGGATATTTCCAGGCTTAGTTCCTGGGCTAGATTTCCCGAACTGGTCCACAAATTAAGTTCCTCTATTTAATTTCTAGGGCTTTAGATTTTGGGTTAAAGGTCTTGACAAAATATTCTGGAAATGAATGTCTAAGGTTAAAGTTATGACGTTGAATTCCTGCGCTTATGTTCCTAACGTATATCTCTGGGTTCATTTCCCTAAAGAATGAAGGATTATGTTCTTAGGCTGTTTATGTTCCCGGGTTTAAGCTCCTATGTTCACTTTATTGGAAAATGGTTCCTGATCTTATGCTAATTGCCTGAATTGCGAAGGCTAGTGGCTGAATCCATTTAAAGGCTAAAGTTCTTCGACTTAAATTCATGGGTTTATGTTACGATTCATGGGTTTATGTTATGTAAATTCCCAGGATAAAGTTCCTGGTCTAAAGGTTCTGATTTTGAGATCAGATATAAAAAAGTTCCTAGATGAGTTCCTGAATGAAAATCAAATTTTAAGTTCAATAAAGTTTCTGTTGTGAATTTGTGACGATAGTGTTACCATCAGTTTTTGTACTGATGTTCCAGAGCCTAAGGACTTGTGCTAAAGTTCTTGTTATTTAAATTCTGGATTTATGTTCCTAGTTGAAACTTTCTGGACACAAATTCCTCATTAAATAAGTCCAAGAAAGTTTCAACTAGGTTTCTTGGATTTAGGTTCCTGAGCAGAAATCTGTTCCAGTGCCTTGTTCTTGGTCTTAAATAAAATGGATTAGGTATTTATGGTTATCATTATAGCAAACACACACACACACACACACACACACAGACACGCACACACACACACACACACACACACACACAGGAGAGCCTTTATTATCATAGTCATCCATGAGTACACAACAGCAACTGATAAGCGTGATGCTGAGAAAGAACAGAGCAGAAAATTATAAACATAGCAGTGCTTTACTTACACACACACACACACACACACACACACACACACTTCATCAAATGGTTTAGCTGTGAGGTGTGAGGTCAGTAGTATAACGATATATCACTATGATGGTATATGATTTAAACCCTGCAGAGTTTACACTGCTCTGTACTGTGTATTTGTCACACACAATCCCTCGTTACTTTTAAGCTGACTTCACGAGTACGAGTCGTTCCATAGAAAGAACCCAGAACCTCTCTAGAACCAGAACCAGAAACAGCAGGACATCAGGAGCAAAACAGCAGTTCACAGTTAAATGGAACTTTCCTGTTTGGAATATGAAACGTCAGAGAGGGGGCAATTAAAAACAAACACCCTACACACACACACACACACACACACACACACCTCTTTCTGGATCCTCCCTTTTCAAAAACAGATCTCCCGCAAGACTGATAATCATGCACCTGCATGACCTTATCTACACACTGCACATAGGATAGCATGGAAAAGAAAACACACACAACACACACACACACACAATCCTGACTTCTCAGTCACCCTTTGACATCTGAACTCTCTCCACAGGGCAGCAGGTTCCACAGATAAAAGCCAAATCCAGAACTTTTGCAGCCTGGGGTTTCATTGTAATTTAATTAGTGCAACTTAAAGGGGTGTGCTTAAGTGTGTGTGTGTGTGTGTGTGTGTGTGTGTGAGAGAGAGAGAGAGAGAGAGAGGAAGATCAGTCTCAGTTTGCTTCCTAGTTCTGATGTGAACTTTAGGAATTTTAAAACTCTTAAACACCTTAATTAACTCATCAGTGTGTGTTTGGGTTGAGGTGTGTTGTGGTTGAGGTGTGTTTAGGTTGGGGTGTGTTTAGGTTGAGTTGAGTTCTGGCTGATGTGTGTTTGGGCTGATGTGTGTTTGGGCTGATGTGTGTTCTGGCTAATGTGTGTTTAGGTTGATGTGTGTTCTGGCTGAGGTGTGTTTAGGCTGAGGTGTGTTTGGGTTAAGGTGTGTTGTGGTTGAGATGTATTTGGGTTGAGGTGTGTTTGGGTTGAGGTGTGCTGTGGCTGAGGTGTGTTTGGGTTAAGGTGTGTTTGGTTTAAGGTGTGTTGTGGCTGAGGTGTATTTGGGTTGAGGTGTGTTTGGGCTGAGGTGTGTTTGTGTTGAGTTGTGTTGTGGCTTAGGTGTGTTTGGGTTGGTGTGTGTTCTGGCTGAGGTGTGTTGTGGCCATTATGTACAGGTGTCATGTGTTTAGACTGTGGTGAGTTTAAGTGGTTTGGTGGCTTTGGTCTATTTGGGCCATGGTGCTATGATGTGTTTGGGTTAAGGTGTGTTCTGGCTGAGGCGTGTTTGAGTTGAGGTGTGTTGTGGCTTAGGTGTGTTTGGCTTGAGGTGTGCTGTGGCTGAGGTGTGTTGTGGCTGAAATGTGTTTGGGTTGAGGTGTGTTTTGGTTGAGGTGTGTTAAGGTTGAGGTGTGTTTGGGTTGAGATGTGTTGTGGCTGAGGTGTGTTTGAGTTGAGGTGTGTTGTGGCTTAGGTGTGTTTGGCTTGAGGTGTGTTTGGGTTGAGGTGTGTTTGGTTTGAGGTGTGCTGTGGCTGAAATGTGTTTGGGTTGAGGTGTGTTTGGGTTGAGGTGTGTTGTGGGTTAGGTGTGTTTGGGTTGAGGTGAGTTTGGTTTGAGGGGTGTTGTGGTTGAGATGTGTTTGGGTTGAGGTGTGTTTAGGTTGAGGTGTGTTTGGGTTGAGGTGTGTTCTGGCTAAGGCGTGTTTAGGTTGAGGTGTGTTTGGGTTAATGTGTGTTTAGGTTGAGGTGTCTTATGGCTGAGGTGTGTTTAGGTTGAGGTGTGTTTGGGTTAAGGTTTGTTGTGGTTGAGATGTGTTTGGGTTGAGGTGTGTTTAGGTTGAGGTGTGTTTGGGTTGAGGTGTGTTCTGGCTAAGGCGTGTTTAGGTTGAGGTGTGTTTGGGTTAATGTGTGTTTAGGTTGAGGTGTCTTATGGCTGAGGTGTGTTTAGGTTGAGGTGTGTTTGGGTTAAGGTGTGTTGTGGCTTAGGTGTGTTTGGGTTGAGGTGTGTTGTGGCTTAGGTGTGTTTGGGTTGAGGTTTGTTTAGGTTGAGGTGTGTTTTGGCTGAGGTGTGTTTGGGTTGAGGTGTGTTGTGGCTGAGGTGTGTTGTGGCTGAGGTGTGTTTAGGTTGAGGTGTGTTTGGGTTGAGGTGTGTTGTGGCTGAGGTGTGTTGTGGCTGAGTTGTGTTGTGGCTGAGGTGTGTTGTGGCTGAGGTGTGTTGTGGCTGAGGTGTGTTTGGGTTGAGGTGTGTTGTGGCTGAGGTGTGTTTGGGTTGAGGTGTGTTCTAGTTGAGGTTTGTTTAGGTTGAGGTGTGGTTGGGTTGAGGTGTGCTGTGGCTGAGGTGTGTTGTGGCTGAAATGTGTTTGGGTTGAGGTGTGTTTGGGTTGACGTGTGTTGTGGCTTAGGTGTGTTGTGGCTTAGGTGTGTTTGGCTTGAGGTGTGTTTGGGTTGAGGTGTGCTGTGGCTGAGGTGTGCTGTGGCTGAGGTGTGTTTTGGTTGAGGTGTGTTTGGGTTGAGGTGTGTTTGGGTTGAGGTTTGTTTAGGTTGAGGTGTGTTTGGGTTGAGGTGTGTTTGGTTTGAGGGGTGTTGTGGTTGAGGTGTGTTTAGGTTGAGGTAAGTTTAGGTTGAGGTGTGTTGTGGCTGAGGTGTGTTTGGGTTGAGGTGTGTTTGGGTTGAGGTGTGTTCTAGCTGAGGTTTGTTTAGGTTGAGGTGTGGTTGGGTTGAGGTGTGTTTGGGTTGAGGTGTGTTTAGGTTGAGGTGAGTTTGGGTTGAGGTGAGTTTGGTTTGAGGGGTGTTGTGGTTGAGATGTGTTTGGGTTGAGGTGTGTTTAGGTTGAGGTGTGTTTGGGTTGAGGTGTGTTCTGGCTAAGGCGTGTTTAGGTTGAGGTGTGTTTGGGTTAATGTGTGTTTAGGTTGAGGTGTCTTATGGCTGAGGTGTGTTTAGGTTGAGGTGTGTTTGGGTTAAGGTGTGTTGTGGCTTAGGTGTGTTTGGGTTGAGGTGTGTTGTGGCTTAGGTGTGTTTGGGTTGAGGTTTGTTTAGGTTGAGGTGTGTTTTGGCTGAGGTGTGTTTGGGTTGAGGTGTGTTGTGGCTGAGGTGTGTTGTGGCTGAGGTGTGTTTAGGTTGAGGTGTGTTTGGGTTGAGGTGTGTTGTGGCTGAGGTGTGTTTGGGTTGAGGTTTGTTTAGGTTGAGGTGTGTTGTGGCTGAGGTGTGTTGTGGCTGAGTTGTGTTGTGGCTGAGGTGTGTTGTGGCTGAGGTGTGTTGTGGCTGAGGTGTGTTTGGGTTGAGGTGTGTTGTGGCTGAGGTGTGTTTGGGTTGAGGTGTGTTCTAGCTGAGGTTTGTTTAGGTTGAGGTGTGGTTGGGTTGAGGTGTGCTGTGGCTGAGGTGTGTTGTGGCTGAAATGTGTTTGGGTTAAGGTTTGTTTGGGTTGACGTGTGTTGTGGCTTAGGTGTGTTGTGGCTTAGGTGTGTTCTGGCTTGAGGTGTGTTTGGTTTGAGGTGTGCTGTGGCTGAGGTGTGTTGTGGTTGAGGTGTGTTTGGGTTGAGGTGTGTTGTGGGTTAGGTGTGTTTGGGTTGAGGTGTGTTTGGGTTGAGGTGTGTTTGGGTTGAGGTGAGTTTGGTTTGAGGGGTGTTGAGGTTGAGGTGTGTTTAGGTTGAGGTAAGTTTAGGTTGAGGTGTGTTGTGGCTGAGGTGTGTTTGGGTTGAGGTGTGTTTGGGTTGAGGTGTGTTCTAGCTGAGGTTTGTTTAGGTTGAGGTGTGGTTGGGTTGAGGTGTGTTTGGGTTGAGGTGTGTTTAGGTTGAGGTGAGTTTGGTTTGAGGTGTGTTTGGGTTGAGGTGTGTTGTGGGTTAGGTGTGTTTGGGTTGAGGTGAGTTTGGTTTGAGGCGTGTTGTGGTTGAGTTGTGTTTGGGTTCAGGTGTGTTTGGGTTGAGGTGTGTTCGGATTGAGGTGTGTTCTGGCTGAGGTGTGTTCTGGCTGAGGTGTGTTCTGGCTGAGGTGTGTTCTGGCTGAGGTGTGTTTGGGTTGAGGTGTGTTTGGGTTGAGGTGTGTTTAGGCAGAGGTGTGTTTGAGTTAAGGTGTGTTGAGGCTTAGGTGTGTTTGGGTTGAGGTGTGTTTAGATTGAGGTGTGTTTAGATTGAGGTGTGTTTTGGCTAAGGTGTGTTGTGGCTAAGGTGTGTTGTGGCTAAGGTGTGTTGTGGCTAAGGTGTGTTGTGGCTAAGGTGTGTTTGGGTTGAGGTGTGTTTGGGTTGAGGTGTGTTGTGGCTGAAGTTTGTTTGGGTTGAGGTGCGTTTGGGTTGAGGTGTGTTTGGGTTGATGTGTGTTCTGGATGAGGTGTGTTTAGGTTGAGGTGTGTTTGGGTTGAGGTGTGTTGTGGCTTAGGTGTGTTTGGGTTGAGGTTTGTTTAGGTTGAGGTTTGTTTAGGTTGAGGTGTGTTTTGGCTGAGGTGTGTTGTGGCTGAGGTGTGTTGTGGCTGAGGTGTGTTTAGGTTGAGGTGTGTTTGGGTTGAGGTGTGTTTGGGTTGAGGTGTGTTGTGGCTGAGGTGTGTTTAGGTTGAGGTGTGTTTGGGTTAATGTGTGTTTAGGTTGAGGTGTGTTTGGGTTAATGTGTCTTATGGCTGAGGTGTGTTTAGGTTGAGGTGTGTTTAGGTTGAGGTGTGTTTGGGTTGAGGTGTGTTGTGGCTGAGGTGTGTTTGAGTTAAGGTGTGTTGTGGCTTAGGTGTGTTTGGGTTGAGGTGTGTTTGGGTTGAGGTGTGTTGTGGCTGAGGTGTGTTTGAGTTGAGGTGTGTTGTGGCTTAGGTGTGTTTGGGTTGAGGTTTGTTTAGGTTGAGGTGTGTTTGGGTTGAGGTTTGTTTAGGTTGAGGTGTGTTGTGGCTGAGGTGTGTTGTGGCTGAGGTGTGTTGTGGCTGAGGTGTGTTTGGGTTGAGGTGTGTTGTGGCTGAGGTTTGTTTAGGTTAAGGTGTGGTTGGGCTGAGGTGTGCTGTGGCTGAGGTGTGCTGTGGCTGAGGTGTGCTGTGGCTGAGGTGTGTTTGGGTTGAGGTGTGTTGTGGCTGAGGTGTGTTTAGGTTGAGGTGTGTTTGGGTTGAGGTGTGTTGTGGGTTAGGTGTGTTTGGGTTGAGGTGTGTTTGGGTTGAGGTGTGTTTGGGTTGAGGTGTGTTTGGCTTGAGGTGAGTTTGGTTTGAGGGGTGTTGTGGTTGAGGTGTGTTTAGGTTGAGGTGTGTTTAGGTTGAGGTGTGTTGTGGTTGAGGTGTGTTGTGGTTGAGTTGTGTTTGGGTTGAGGTGTGTTGTGGGTTGAGGTGAGTTTGGTTTGAGGCGTGTTGTGGTTGAGTTGTGTTGTGGTTGAGTTGTGTTTGGGTTGAGGTGTGTTTGGGCTGAGGTGTGTTCGGATTGATGTGTGTTCTGGCTGAGGTGTGTTCTGGCTGAGGTGTGTTCTGGCTGAGGTGTGTTCTGGCTGAGGTGTGTTTGGGTTGAGGTGTGTTTGGGTTGAGGTGTGTTGTGGCTTAGGTGTGTTTGGGTTGAGGTGTGTTTGGGTTGAGGTGTGTTTGGGTTGAGGTGTGTTCTAGCTGAGGTTTGTTTAGGTTGAGGTGTGGTTGGGTTGAGGTGTGGTTGGGTTGAGGTGTGGTTGGGTTGAGGTGAGTTTGGTTTGAGGTGTGTTTGAGTTAAGGTGTGTTGTGGCTTAGGTGTGTTTGGGTTGAGGTGTGTTTGGGTTGAGGTGTGTTTTGTGGCTAAGGTGTGTTTTGTGGCTAAGGTGTGTTGTGGCTAAGGTGTGTTGTGGCTAAGGTGTGTTGTGGCTAAGGTGTGTTTGGGTTGAGGTGTGTTGTGGCTGAAGTGTGTTGTGGCTGAAGTGTGTTGTGGCTGAAGTGTTTTGTGGCTGAAGTGTGTTTGGGTTGAGGTGTGTTCTGGATGAGGTGTGTTTAGGTTGAGGTTTGTTTAGGTTGAGGTGAGGTTTGTTTAGGTTGTGGCTGAGGTGTGTTTGGGTTGAGATGTGTTTGGGTTGAGGTGTGTTTAGGCTGAGGTGTGTTGTGGCTGAGGTGTGTTGTGGCTGAGGTGTGTTTGGGTTGAGGTGTGTTTGGGTTGAGGTGTGTTTGGGTTGAGGTGTGTTTGGGTTGAGGTGTGTTTGGGTTGAGGTTTGTTCTGGCTGAGGCGTGTTCTGGCTGAGGCGTGTTTGGGTTGAGGCGTGTTTGGGTTAATGTGTGTTTAGGTTGAGGTGTCTTATGGCTGAGGTGTGTTTAGGTTAAGTTTTGTTTGGGTTGAGGTGTGTTTGGGTTGAGGTGTGTTGTGGTTGAGATGTGTTTGGGTTGAGGTGTGTTGTGGTTGAGATGTGTCTGGGTTGAGGTTTGTTTGGGTTGAGGTGTGTTCTGGCTGAGGCGTGTTTAGGTTGAGGTGTGTTTGGGTTAATGTGTGTTTAGGTTGAGGTGTCTTATGGCTGAGGTGTGTTTAGGTTAAGTTTTGTTTGGGTTGAGGTGTGTTTGGGTTGAGGTGTGTTGTGGCTGAGATGTGTTGTGGCTGAGGTGTGTTTGAGTTGAGGTGTGTTGTGGCTTAGGTGTGTTTGGGTTGAGGTTTGTTTAGGTTGAGGTGTGTTTTGGCTGAGGTGTGTTTTGGCTGAGGTGTGTTTGGGTTGAGGTGTGTTTGGGTTGAGGTGTGTTGTGGCTGAGGTGTGTTTGGGTTGAGGTTTGTTTAGGTTGAGGTTTGTTTAGGTTGAGGTGTGTTGTGGCTGAGGTGTGTTGTGGCTGAGGTGTGTTTGGGTTGAGGTGTGTTGTGGCTGAGGTGTGTTGTGGCTGAGGTGTGTTTGGGTTAAGGTGTGTTGTGGCTGAGTTGTGTTGTGGCTGAGTTGTGTTGTGGCTGAGTTGTGTTGTGGCTGAGGTGTGTTGTGGCTGAGGTGTGTTTGGGTTGAGGTGTGTTCTAGCTGAGGTTTGTTTAGGTTGAGGTGTGGTTGGGTTGAGGTGTGCTGTGGCTGAGGTGTGTTGTGGCTGAAATGTGTTTGGGTTGAGGTGTGTTTGGGTTGACGTGTGTTGTGGCTTAGGTGTGTTTGGTTTTGAGGTGTGCTGTGGCTGAAATGTGTTTGGGTTGAGGTGTGTTTGGGTTGAGGTGTGTTTGGGTTGAGGTGTGTTGTGGGTTAGGTGTGTTTGGGTTGAGGTGAGTTTGGTTTGAGAGGTGTTGTGGTTGAGGGGTGTTGTGGTTGAGGGGTGTTGTGGTTGAGGGGTGTTTGGGTTGAGGGGTGTTTGGGTTGAGGTGTGTTCTGGCTGAGGTGTGTTTAGGTTGAGTTGTGTTTGGGTTGAGGTGTGTTTGGGCTGAGGTGTGTTTGGATTGATGTGTGTTCTGGCTGAGGTGTGTTTGGGTTGAGGTGTGTTGTGGCTGAGGTGTGTTTAAGTTGAGGTGTGTTTGGGTTGAGGTTTGTTTAGGTTGAGGTGAGGTTTGTTTAGGTTGTGGCTGAGGTGTGTTTGGGTTGAGATGTGTTTAGGTTGAGGTGTGTTTGGGTTGAGATGTGTTTAGGTTGAGGTGTGTTGTGGTTGAGGTGTGTTGTGGCTGAGGTGTGTTGTGGTTGAGGTGTGTTGTGGCTGAGGTGTGTTGTGGCTGAGGTGTGTTTGGGTTGAGGTGTGTTTGGGTTGAGGTGTGTTTGGGTTGAGGTGTGTTTGGGTTGAGGTGTGTTGTGGCTGAGGTGTGTTGTGGCTGAGGTGTGTTGTGGCTGAGGTGTGTTTGGGTTGAGATGTGTTTGGGTTGAGTTGTGTTGTGGCTGAGGTGTGTTTGGGTTGAGGTGTGATTGGGTTGAGGTGTGTTTGGGTTGAGGTGTGTTTGGGTTGAGGTGTGTTGTGGCTGAGGTGTGTTGTGGCTGAGGTGTGTTGTGGCTGAGGTGTGTTGTGGCTGAGGTGTGTTGTGGCTGAGGTGTGTTTGGGTTGAGATGTGTTTGTGTTGAGTTGTGTTGTGGCTGAGGTGTGTTTGGGTTGATGTGTGTTCTGGCTAAGGTGTGTTGTGGCCATTATGTACAGGTCTCATGTGTTTAGGCTGTGGTGAGTTTAAGTGGTTCAGTGGCTGTGGCTATTTGTCCATGGTGCTATGACTAAGGTGTGTTTGGGCTGTGTGGTGTTTTCTTCATGGTGTGTTTTGCTTGGGGTGTTTTGGGGCAGTGGGCTGTTTGATTTTCCATGTGTTTGGGCTATGGTGGTGTGTTTGAGTCACAGTGCATTTTAGTTGTGGTGTTTTTAGGCCATGATTTGTTTGGCCTGTGGTGGGTTTTAGCTGTTAAGTGTTTAGCTAAGGGTGTGTTTTGTTGTAGTGTGTTTAGGCTGTGCTGTAGTTGGACTATGATGTGTTTGGAGGTGTGGGGTGTGTTTGGGCTGTGTGGTGTTTTGCCCATTGTGTGTTTAAGCTGTGGCGGATTTGAGTTACTGTAGTTGTGCCGTGTTTGGACCGTGATGTGTTTCGGGTTAAGGGGGTTTGGGCTGTTTGAACATACTTGGGCTGTGGTGTGTTTGGACACTGGAGTGTTTGAGTCGTGGTGTGTTTGGGCTATGGTTTGTTTCAGCTGTTCGCTGCTTAGCTCAGGGCTGAACTCACTGAGCTGTGTTTGATTTGTAGTGTGTTTAGAGTGTTGGGTGTTCGGCTGTAGTGTTTTTGGGTTGTAGTGTATTTGGACAGTAGTGTGTTTGGGCTGTGGTGTGTTTGTTTCGTGCTGTGGGTAGTTTGAGTTGTGATCTGTTTGAGTCATAGTGTGTTTGTGCAACAGTTTGTTAAGACTTAGCCATGTTTGTGTGTTTTGGGTCAGAATTAATCAAAAACAGGAGTAGTTTTGACCAGAGTTTGTTGGTCTATGTTGTTTGGCACACAGTGTATTTGGGACATAATTAATTCATGCTAATTTGTTTGGGCAACAATTCCTTTGTGTAGTTTAACCAGAGTTTGTTCCTGCGGATTATCTGGCACAGTGTCTTTTGTTGTTTGGGCCAAACATCTGGACTTGGACTTGTTCGGGTCAGAATTAATTTGACCGAAAACTTGTTTGTAATCCTCTTTTGGCCTTTAAGGATTTTGGGATGACAAATTTTCCAGGTGTGCCCGGAGAAAGCGAGCACATTTGCAAATTTAAATGAGAAGAACCAAGAGAAGACCACAGGCGAGGGTGAGAGAGGGGAGGAAATTTAGAACAAAGCAGTCGGCTTTAGAAAAAAAAATCTATGTTTAGACGGAATGGGAACTAAACTCATAAACACACATTTAGCACAAAAGCATACCCGAGAATCCTGTTGCTCTGGAAGCACACATCAGAGAGGACCAGAGTGAGTCAACAGACAGGATCTACAATGGACGTCTTCCTGCAGAATCCCGAGCCACATAGACACCTGCACAAGGCTACACAAACAAATGGAGCATATGGAGCACAAGCCAAAACTCTGTGGTCAGCTTTTTCAAAACGGCAAAGTAAAGCAGGTTTTCAGCACCAGCGTCACTGCTCAGTTTAGAATTGCATTCATATGGCACTCATTCCTTACGCTAAACTAGCATTAAACAGCTCGATGCATTCCTGCTTTACACATTCGTCACGCTCGTCACTATCAGTTAGAGGTTGGAACTTTACATTTTTGCAGGAAGTGGTGCTCTTTGATTTGGCGTAAGAAATGCAGGATCCTGGAAAGAACGAGCAGGAGTTCTGGATGCAGGTGCAGAAAGTAGCGAAATCATGAAGTTTACGATAAACAGTATGGGATTCATGGGTCT